>NC_037675.1:11414105-11669081 GCF_003255815.1 Theropithecus gelada
TTTCAGAAAAAAAAAAAAAAAAAAAAAAAAAAAAAAATTAGCCAGGCATGGTGGTGCATGCCTGTAGTCCCAGCTACTTGGGAGGCCGAGGTGGGAGGAAGGATGGCTTGCGGTCAGGAGTTCAAGGCTGCAGTGAGCTATGATCTTGCCACTGCACTCTAACCTGGGACAGAGTGAGAACTTGTCTCCAAAATAAATAAATTACTTTTAAATAAATTAATTAGGGCTGGGCGTGGTGGTTCATGCCTGTAATTCCAGCACTTTGGGAGGCCGAGGCAGGCGGATCACTTGAATTCAGGGGTTCAAGACCAACCTGGACAACATGGTGAAACCTCATCTCTATTAAAATGACAAAAAAATTAGCCAGGTGTGGTGGTGCGTGCCTGTAATCCCAGCTACTCGGAAGGCTGAGGCAAGAGAATCTCTTGAGTCCAGGAGGCAGAGGTTGCAGTGATTCGAGATTGAGCCACTGTACTCCAGCCTGGGCAACAAAGCAAGACTCTGTTTCAAAAAAAAAAAAAAAAAATTAATTGAAGAAGGCAGTACATTCACATGGTTCAAAATTCCAAAGTCACAGAAAAGTAGAGCGAAAAGTGTCCCTTCTTCCCTAATTCTGTAGCTACATCTGAGGTTTCCTCTTCTGAGGCAACCAGTATAAACATGTCCTTGTAACCTTCTAGAAATATTCTCTGCCCATCCAAGTTTTTCACTGGATAGTACTGAATAGTAACAGAACTACTCAGAGCACATGCACAGGCCTTTCCTCTAAGTGAGCCAAGGCTAGGGGTTTGCCTCTTCATCTTCTTTCCCAAAGAAATGGCAGTCACAGGAGTCAGTGTGACTTGGGGATGGGAGGGATTTCCTCTTGGTTCTCTGGCAGATCACTGAGAGTGAAAAGGAGCTGTGGAGGGGGTAGGATGTGGTCTGCCAGGTGTCAGGTGCTTTTTATTTACAACAGAACTCTTCTTGCAATAAGGAGGGATGACTGAAGAGATGGTATAGCTATGGCAAAAGAAATCATAGCTGTCATTTGTGATAGCAGACAAAGTTTCAATAAAGGGCCTTCTCTAAAGAGGACATCGTGTGGGATGTAAACTTGGGAGAAGAAAGCTGTTTTATGTAAGTTGCCCAAGGTATCCCTTCATACAATTGAGCCACTCCAAAGCTGAATCGTAGGGGTCCAGAAATCAAAGTGGGAGCAAACAAGAGAGCTGGAGGGCTCCCAGGTGGCTTTGGGAGATTGACAGCAATGGGGTGGGGCAAAGTCTGGGGATTCAATTAGACTGGATCTCATGTTTGATTCTAAAGGTAGAATACCTTCAATGAAGCATAGGAGGGAGGAGCTGGCAAATCTGGGGGATCCACACAACAAAAGATTCAAATAAACCTATTCAGCGAAGGGACAGTTTTTGAAAGAAAACTGGGAGAGGCAGAAGGGTCTGAAGGCAAATTATCTGGTCTAAAATACTTCTTAGTAGTGTGAACTCGGGCAAGTTAAACTCCTTGAGTCTCAGTTTCCTAATAGGGATAAGACACAGAGAGGAACGATAACTGTCTCTCATTGGAGTGCAGTATGATCAAGTTAATCACCAATGAGAGTTGAGAACAATGCCTGGCACCTAGTCAGCTAACTCAATGCTTTTCAGCCATGACTGTTTTAATAAAGGCCTGCTCAGGCCTGTTTCCCTGGCATAGACATACTCGGTGATGAATCTGGAAAGGCAGAATCAGAGAGGGATTTCAGGTCGTAATAAGAGGGGAAAAACGGAAGGAAAAGGGAGTGAACAGCAGCACAGCAAAAACACACCAGAAGAATGAGAAAAAAGGATTCAGAATGGGGCTATTTCAGCAAAAACAGCCTTGTTGCAGGTCCATGGTGTTCAAAGCTACACTGTGTAAGGGAATGTCTCTTGGAAATTAAATGTCTCTTGGAGAAAATTTAATTTCGGTTGAAGAAGTATTTTGTGGGTGTGTGTGTGTGCCCACTTAGAGCTCAAAGTATATTGCCAAGGAGGGTGGCCAGGTTGCATACAAGGAAATCAAGATCTATAAAAAGTCAGGCAACTTGAGATCAAGTCCCAGCTCTGTCCTAAGTGGCTGATGCTACACTGAGCCAAATCAATCAACAACTGTGTCATTTTAAAAAGCGGCCAGACTATTTCCTAGGCTCTACATGTATGTAACATTTTCTGATGCTAACCCAGGGGCAGAGGCTCAAAAGAATTTAAGAGTTGTTTCCCTCACCCCTAAGCCCCTCCCCTCAAAAAAAATCCGTTAAAACTAAGCATCTGGTGTTCCTTTCATTTTCCCCAGGTCCCCTGCCAAAAGGAGCAAGATTTCTAAATACTGGCAACTGGAGAGAGCTACCTCTTTTATTTTTTCCCCATCCATTTCAGGAAAGTTTAGGTTTTCATTTTTTTCCTATGGTCTGCTTAGAGTTGTTTCCAGCTTAAAGTAGGAAGAAGTAATCAAAAAAGTGAGATTTGCCGAAAGGAAATGAAGCTTGTTTTGCCTGGTTCTCTGGAAGGAGGCTGAAAAGGTAGACCACGGTTTTTCAGGTTCAAACTGCTACTCTAACAAACATTGTCCTACAGGGTGGAATCCAGTTAACCGGTATTGAGATTCATTCGCTAAGGCCTCAGGACACTGGACATTCTTTTTAATTTTTTTAATTTTTATTTTTTGATTTCCATGACGACAGCTCACAAGACACTAGACATTCTTTTAGGGTCTCAGGTAAATGGGCAACACGCAGTCTACAAATCCTCAAAATAAATCGCATCTCAATTCGGATACTGGGGCTAGGGAATGTGCTGGTGGTAAAACCATTGGTCCTGACTGTGTGACCTTCATGGGAGGCCTGGGTGCTTAGAACAAATATTTTGAGGATACGGCTGCTTGCCCAAGGGCTGTGGGCCTGCATCTTGTTTGCTCATCATCCTGTCAGTCATTTTTTTCTTTCCTTTTTTTAAAGACAAAATCTGAACTTAGAAACACCGAAGCCAGAGCTTTTTCTAGATGCGAAGCCACTATTTGTGCGACCCTGCACTAACGATTCTAGTCTGGCCTAGACCATACCAAGTACCCTACAGCTAGCCTGGAGGGGTCCGCACTGCGGGGAGAAAAGCAACAGCTCAGCTCCAATCCCAAAGGTTCCATCACCAGCCAATCGTGGGCCGGAGCTTCTCAAGAAAACCAGAAACGCCTACGGGTAGTGAATGGCACTAAGGCCAGCCTATCCGCACGAAGGAGGTGGAAGGGGTGGGGTTGAAATTACCCAATAGGATGGAAGTAGTTGTTGTTGGGAGGGAGGAAGACGCCAACTAGCGTGCGTGAGGCCGCTCCCGATAGGGGATGCAGGAAGCTCCTGGAGCCAATGGCTGCGGCGGGCGGGCGGTGGCGCGCGTGCGCGCTGGGTCCCGGAGCTGCGGGCGGGAGGCGGGGACGGTGGGGGAGGGGAGCGGGCTGGAGCGCGGCGGAGCTCCTGCCGCCGCCGCAGCCGCTGCCGCCGCAGCGAAGAGGCCATGTTGTGTGGTGTGTGGGGCGGGGGGAGGAGGAGGAGGGAGTAAAGCCTAGAGAGGAGACGGGAGAGACACCACACACACGGCACAAGATGGCCGGAGAGGCAGCAGCACCTCGAGCTGTCAGGCGTTCCGCTGCGGCCGCGGGGCCCACCAGGCGGCGGGGAGCTACGCCCGGACGGCCCGCAGGCCCGTGGGAGTGGGGCGGCCGCGGCTGAGGCGAGGCGGGCTGCGCGCGTCGGCGTCAGAGCCCGCGGCAGAGGCTCCCAGGGCGGCCGGGCCCACGACGCCGAAAGCGCCGCTGCGGTTGCCGCCTCGGAGGCTTCCCCGGGCCCCGGCGGCTGGACCCGGCGCGGGCGGGAGGCTCGGGCGGGCGGTCCGGCCCGGGACTCGGACTTGGGCGACCAGGAGGTGCCGGCTGCCGCGCTCGGACCCGGTGAGTGGCTCCCCGGCTCCTTTTATTGTCCTTTGTCCTTGGGAGGAAAAGCAAAATGTCCTTGAGCGCGCGAGCAGGAGGGGGCGGCGGGTCGGGCCTCGCCGCTCGGCTCTTCTCGCACGGCCCCTCTGTGGTCGCAGGCCGGCTCTCCCCGGTGGGATGCGCCTCGGTGCCCTGGGCCCGAGTCGTGGGGTCCCGGGGTAGGGGGCACGCGGGGCCCCGCTGCAGACCCCGCGGGCGGCAGGTGGGCGGGGGGCGGCCTCGTCGCCAGGACTGGATCCGCCAGGAAAGGGGCGGCGGGTGACTGCCGGCGAGAGCCCGAAGGGGATCGGGCGTGGAGAGCCCCTTTCTGTCCTGGTGAGTTATTTTGATATTTAGGGTAAAAAAATCCCTTTCAGGTTCTCCAACGGAGGAGCTTTTTAACCTCTTTCCGGTGAGGTGGGAACTCATCTTCATGATCGAATTTAAAAGAACAATGGAACCCTGACTACGTTTCAACAAAAATAAAACTTGTTTTTTTCCCTCCTATTGGGTGTTGGCTTTTAACTCTTTCAAAGCCGATTTTGAAACGGCTGCAGTGATACATGCGAAGGTACTTGCTGCTTATTAAACCTTTATGACGTTAAGGTTGTCTTTGAAAAATGCAAGTTGGAGGAGTGCTGCTGGTATTTCAGAATTACGAAGACAAGTTTACTGTGTCGTCAAAGCTGTTTAATGGAAATAGATTTGATAATTACGGTGCTAGCTGATGACGTTTGGTTAATGTAGTTTATTTTACCGAGTAATTACGCCAAGATCATTTGATCTCCTGATATTTAAATATGATTAAATACACTGTTTGGTACTTTTTGAAAAGGTCACAAGGCGCCGTTATCTGTTAAGTTCTCACACCTGAATGTTAGAACGTACTTGGGTCAATTCCTAGTCAAAAGTTCGTAATTTAATTTTTTTGAGAAGGTATATTATCACAAGCCATGATCGAAAAACTTTCACAAAAGAACATTCTGACACCAAATCTCTTCCTGAAGTTACTTTCTCGTAATGTAAATATGAATAAAGTAGGACTGCTTTCGGTAATGGGCGATGAAGAGGAGCCATATTTGTTGCATTTGTTGCATGTATAAAAATCTAGATATGCTTAAAACGGAACAGTATTTTAAAAGTACAGGTTTCATAAAATTTAGTAGAGTTCTGTGTATAGTCTCTAATCTTAAAAAAATGTTTGAAGGGTAATTTTTAAGTGTAGTGGTTTGAAGAACAAACCAGAAGCGCACAAACCTTTGTGTATTTTAGAATATATTTGTCTTCATTCTGCGGAGCTCTTGTGTTGTAAAGGTGCAGAACTACGTAAAAATAGTGTTGGGCAGACTTACATAGTACATCTGAAATCAGATACTGGTTTATTCGACCATATTTCTAAGGGCATTTTTCCAGTAAAATTGTTTTGTTTTTTGAGTAGCCTTCCTATAATGGTACATGTTACATCAGTTGCGCATATCTTGATTTTACAGAATCTGTTTTAAGTACCAATTTTGGTTTTTCAAATCAATGTTTCCGAAATTTTTGGGCACTGAAAGTGGTTTTAAATGGATATTCTGAATCTAGTTCTGTAGAATCCTCTTTGAATTGTGAAATGCAAAATAATTGCTAGCAGTTTAACCTGAAAGATCTTTTTACGTGATAAATGGGGGAGGAGAAAGACTGAAATGAAAATGTTCAAGACCCTGGTTTGAAATTGAGTAAAGGTCTAGATAATGTAAGTTTTAGAATAGCTTTAAAGACAAAGCTAATATCCCACTTGGTGAGATCAAGTAACTTGTGATTTAAAATTTAAAGTAACCAGTGGCCATTTTAACTTCACTAATTTCTCTTGGAGGAGCTAATTTCTAATTGCTCATAATTGTAAAAGAGATTTCTGGATGGTAAGGGAGATACTAAGATGATTTGTCTTGAAGAATGGTAAACTTTTTCTTTGTTTGTTTATTGCCTGTCATAAAAAGAGGGAAAGTTAAAAAAAAAGAAAAAAAAGGTTCGTAATCTTAAATCAGTCCAAAAATTTGAATTTTCTGTATTCCTATTTAATTCAATGTGTTAATCTTCAGTATTGGTCAATACAGCCAAAAGATGAGGAAAACAAAGACTGATAGATACTAAGATAAATAACTGCAACCATAAATGTACAGGTTGTGTGTCGATGAGGCGTCTCTTCAATTTACCCATAGATTTTTGTCTGTGGAATATTTTCTTGTTTCATCACACTGAATCGTTGGCCAAGAAATGTTTAAAATTCAAAACATTAATACCATCTTTCTTCTTTTTTTTAAAGGTGACTTAGAGATTAAAATTAATTTGGTTGCTGATGGTTCTGAACAAATAGAGTTCTTTTATTTGAGGTAAGACTGGGTTTTTATTGTTTTGACAAAAATTAGCTTAAGTTTTTGTTTTATTCTTTAATAATTTACATTTCAATTAATCAGTGAATGGTATTTTAAAAAGTTGTGATTTATGAATATGAGTAAACTATCTGAAATAATTTGACAAAGCCTTTAAGCCTTTTCACTGCAGGAAAGATTAAAAGCATATATGCATAGCCATTGTAACTTAACGTACCCTTTGAATAGTTTAAAATACTGAAGGTCCTTTAAACCTTGTTTAATTTTGGGCACAAGAGAAGACTGATTAGATTTGGAGGAAAACCATGAACCAAAGATAGCTTTTTTTCTGTTGAACTCTATATACTGTGCAAACAATTTTAATCTTTTAAGTATTTAAAGAAATAAGCTTATTGGAGAATTTGAACTAGTTTGCTGTTCGTACTAACAGATTTTAGGGAAGAATGTTTAAAAAATCAGGTTTTGAGCATAGATTTTAAGTTTCTTTTTTGTAATTAAGAAGTTTAAAAACACTTAGTTTTACTTGCTATTGTTTGCTTCATAAGTAAGTTTAGAATCTTTGTTTTCACCAAAAGGTATGCCATTTTGAAGACTGAGACGTTGGAGTTTTATCCTTGAGGATAAAAGAAATCTTTGGGAAAGTCAGTATTTTATATAGCAAGTAAGTAAATATTTTTACGCAACATCTGCAGTTGAATAGTTACCAACATTTAAGTGAAAAATATCACTAAAGTTTGTTAATGAAACAAACTGTAGACTGTTTATCACTGAAAGGATGAGAAAACCATCAAATTCTTTTGCCTGACATTGAAACACTTCTGTTACTATTAAGACAGTCGATGCATGTAATTTATATTGGAGCAGGAAGACATTTAGTACTGCTTAATAAAATGGTGCTTTAGGATTGTGGTTAAATCTGCAGTAGAGTCATCAAGATTATGTTTTTACAAATCTGGTATATACAATCTTCAGCCTTTTTTTTTTTTTTATTGTACAGATCACATTTTAGGAATGGTCTGGAATTTTGCATTTGCTGATCGTAGGATTCTTAACTACATTTCAAAAACTAAATAGTTTCATATCTTAGTCATTTAATAGATTTAAAATACTCATTTTACTTGTTTTCATGAGTTTTCAGACAGGTCCAAAAATGTGGTGTTTTCTAGGAAATTAGAGTTAATACATATAAAGAGTCCTCTAATTTAATTGCTTAGTAATTGCTTTTAAAGCATAAAAGGTAGAAATAATTTTCACATGCAATAGGTATTGGGCCTCTAACATACCGTGTATATCACATTTTGAAATCTTAAAGCTAGATATGTGAATTTAAAAAAATGTCCACGGATATTTTTAAGGAAATACGCCTTTTTTAGAAGTTAACGTTGAATCTGAAAATTAATGTCAAGCTGTTATTAGTGATTGACTAGAGGAAATACGCGGTGTAATAATGGGTATCTTGGGAAATTTTAAGAATTGCCAAATGATCAATTAAAATAAGGGCAAGTTTACTTTTCTTCAAAATTTATGTGGAAAATAAAATACAGTCTTTCAATGCTTGATGTTGCCTTATTCTATTGATTGAAATAGGTGATAAGAGGAATATTTTTATTGCCTTTGCTTCAGCTTAACTTTTGAGTCCTCTTTTGCAGTTCGATCAAATTTGGGTGTGTTACAGTGTGCAAGAGAAAACTAAATGTTTGACTTTTAACTGTAGTGTTTTAAAGATACAACATTTAAAAGAACAGTTGAAACATCCTTCACTTCAAAACTTTAACACAAATGCCAAGATTAGGGTTTCCTCCGTGCAATTGATGTAATATTAAATTGGCATTCCTGTCATTGGGCACTGTTATGGAAATTAAGAAATGGGTCTCTTATGTGAAGCATCATCTTTGTTTAAGTATAAACAGGCAATACATTTATAATGGCCTATGGAAGGTGTAATTTGATTAATAAACAGCTAGAAAGGGCTAGAAATGTTGAATCAAAGATCCACATGTACTTAGATCTTTGTTAGTGCTTATATTCAGTGTTTTGATATTTACTGCTTGAGACGGTCTTGTATAATGAACATAATTGATTGGCACATGAGGTCAAATGTAAATGTAGATTATTATAGATAAATAATATTAGATAAATATAGTGGATCCTGTAGATGTGATATTAAAGTACTGTATTTTGTAAGGAAGGTGGATTATTATTTATTTACCACTGTTTTCTGCTGAAGAACCAGAGTGGTGCTTACATATTTGTTTCTACTCTAGCATTTTGGGATAATTCTTGAATCATAAAAATCTGATCAACTTTGTGATTGAATTGGATTGCATTAGTTCTGATAAAAACTGTTTAAAAAATTGCCTGACATTCTATAGAAACGAAAGGAGACATGCTGTGTAATCACAAGGCTTTCATGACATGACATGACATTTATAGATTATATAAAATAGGTAATTTCAAATGTAAATTTTCTTCTAAGTTTTATTTACTACTATTCATCATTTTTTGATTATTTAAAAATTTGTACTATGGACAACTAATTTTACTTTTTATCCACTGAGATTTGGTTGTGGAGTGGCATAAGGGGGAGAAAGATAGTTGAGGACATCTCTTTATTTTTTGTTAATCAGAAGTGGTGATAGAGTGGAAAATATAACACGTTTCAGCAATCAGGAGACCTACCTTCTAATGTAAATAAGCCTTGCAGTCTTGACATTTTGTTCCTTTTGTACCTTCATCTCATAATTTGTATGAAGACTTTAGAGTTCCAAGCTTTTAAGATCCCTATTAGCTATCAAATTGTGGGATTAAAAAAATTGTTAAGCATGCCTAATTCTCTTATACAAACTTTGTAAATTGATTTCAGAGAAGCGATTAAGGAATTAATACTGTCTTTAAACACTGTTTAGAATGCTTCAATAAAAGCATTTAAAAAAATTTTTCTAATGATGTAGTAAATGTATCTAATATAAAGTTAAGTGGTTTTAATATTTTTCACCTGGCCATGATCATGTTATAAATAAGAGGATTTATAGTTTTCATGCCTGATATAATCTATTTAATTTCCATTACAAAATTTTTGTACATCAAAGATAAATATCTTCATTTTACCAGCTACCTCCTTCTAGATTGAATGCTTCAGTGTACTTTGATTTTCAAATTGGCTATTTTTTTAATGTAATTAACCTTTACAATTTAAATTGAAGGATATTCTGATCCTTAGGTTATAAATATATGACTTGATGATTTATGTAACATTCAAGTAGCATGTTTTCTATAACAATACGATAAAAGTTTTGATATATACCTTGTATGTTGCTTGACATATCTGTGTTTTAGAAAACATTCCTCTGCCTTTTGAAACGAAGCTATGTATTTGAAATTATTTCCCAAACAATTATATCTTTAGCATGTACTACATAGTAATCATAGTCATTTTAATTTAGATTATAAAGCTATATTTTAACTTTGAGGTTTGTGAATTTTCTTAGACATATTAATGACTTTATAGTTAATGGTGCTCTCAGGTTTTATTTTTAAGTTAAAAATTGGCCAGGCGTGGTGGCTTACGCTTGTAATCTTAGCACTCTGGGAGGCCGAGGCAGGCAGATCACCTGAGGTCAGGAATTCGAGACCAGCCTGGCCAACATAGTGAAATCCCGATCTCTACTAAAAATACAAAAAAAAAAAAAAAAATTTAGCTGGGCGTGGTGGCACGCGCCTGTAGTCCCAGCTACTTGGGAGGCTGAGGCAGGAGAATCGCCTGAACCTGGGAGGCAGAGGTTGCAGTGAGCTGAGATCCACACTACTACTGCACTTCAGCCTGGGCGACAGAGTGAGACTCCATCTCAAAAAAAAAAAAAGTAAAAATATTGTTTTAAAAACCAAGTTTTCTAAGAAAAGCATAAATGACTAATAATAAGACAGTTGACTAAAGCCATCCTTACTGTTTAAAAGAACAACCAAAATATGTATATTATACCTGTAAGTTATTAAATCTGAAACTATGATATTACGAAATAGGATAGGTGGGAATATGAGCAAATCGTCAACTTTGATAGTCTGCCTAAGCTGAATTTTGCTCCCTTCTCCCCTCTTTCCAAGGATGGCAAAGTGATTTTAGACTTTGTCAATTTTGGTTGTTAGTAATTTTTGTGAGTGATGCATGGGGAAGGAGATGCTATGGTAGATTACGTTAGTGTCAGTAATTTTTGTGAAGATGCAAAGTGAGATATGTTTTCTGTCTTTGGTGGTGTGAGAACCCTATCTACTGGTAGATAACTTATTTATAAGCTCATCAGAGCAGTGTGAGGGATTTCCCTTAGACATTTCTTTTACCAAGATTCCTTAAGTCAATTCTACCCTTCTTTTAAGGGTTTACTTGGTTTACGATTTGTCTTTCTTCACAAAACCTTCTGTTACTTATAAGATCAGATTAAATTTGAAGATTAGAAATATGTTGTGTTCCTTTTAAATTGCTTCATTTGTCAATTTCTTGGGAAGATAATTTAGCACCTACTCTTAGAGTAATTTTGAAGCAGATCTTTGCTATATTTCTTGATTATGATCTGTCTGAATGACTAAAGGAATTTAGATTTGGGAAGATAAACAGGGACTTGCTCTATAAATTTGAAAATTAGTCCTAAAAAAGCATTTGTGTAGCGTAAAGTAAATTCTAATCTTTATTTCCTTCTAAAAACCTTAAATTGCTACATTTTGTTTTTCTTTTTGTTTTTGGAGATGGAGTCTTGCTGTGTTGCCCAGGCTGCTGGAGTGCAGTGGTGTGATCTCAGCTCACAGCAACCTCCGCCTCCCGTTTTCAAGTGATTATCCTATCTCAGCCTCCTGAGTAGCTGGAATTACAGGCGTGCACCACCACATCCGGCTAAGTTTTGTATTTTTAGTAGAACTGGGGTTTCACCATTGTTAGCCAGGCTGGTCTTGAACTCCTGACTTCAGGTGATCCACCCAGCTTGGACTCCCAAAAGTACTGGAATTACAGGTGTGAGCCACTGTACCCAGTCCATTTTCAAACTGAACTTTTAAATAAGTTTTCTTTTTAGGGGTGGGATGATTATTGTAATCATACTTGGGAACAGGAGTGATGAGAAAAGTATATAAGTTACTTGAGAATATGGGAAACGCTGTTTTCCATGTTTAGTTATGTTAAGTCTGACTAGTGGGAAGTATGGATACATTTTATTTATTTTTTGAGACGGAGTCTCGCTCTGTTGCTCAGGCTGGAGTGCAGTGATGCGATCTCAGCTCACTGCAACTTCTGCCTCCCGGGTTCAAGTGATTTCCGGCTAATTTTTGTATTTTTAGTAGAGATGGAGTTTGACCATGTTGGCCAGGCTGGTCTCAAACACCTGACCTCAAGTGATCTGCCTGCCTCCACCTCCCAAAGTGCTGGGATTACAGGCGTAAGCCAGCGGGCCTGGCTGGATAAATTTTTATTATCAAGCATATATTTTAGGAATGATTAGTGTTGGTTTAGTTGAGTAGATTGGTACAATTAGTTTGAAATGATGCCTATGGTTTCCTATCATTTTGTCTTAGTGTTGATTAAAGACATAAAAATCTGAAATAATATGGTAATACTAAGGAATGAGAAAGTGGCCTTACAGGTGCGCAGTGTAAGCTTTCCTGTAGAAGAATGGAAAGTAAATAGATGTAAGACTAGAAAGTGAAACAATTCTGTACTGTAGGAGTGATGTTGACTCTGTTAAATAACTAGTTCCCAACTGTCAGATCCACCTGGGGAGCCCAAATATTTACCTACGTTTTTGGAGTTCTTAGGGGCTGAAACTTATGCTTGTGATTTTGTAGTAACATTCTACAGAGGAGACTCTTGTACAGCCAAATTTGTGATACTCAAGAGCTTGTGTGTTTTCTGCTTGGACTATATTGTTAATAAATGCATACATCTTTTGGTCTGTTGGCAGATGATCCTTGCAAGATGTTGACATTTTGGGTATAAATCATGGTGCTTAATAATCTGTTTTCGTTTTTTATGTATAAAATTAAATTCTTTTTGTCCTCTGCAGAAATAATGAACCTCAAACTGAATCCTCTAAAGGCCCCATACAATGAAGTAGACATTGGTGGAAGCATTTAGTAAGTATTACTCAATTTACATGTTTAATCTGTTTAAAAAGTTTAAATACTACTTTGGAAATTTTGAAAATTCGAGTCAGAATTGTAAATAGAGGGATTTAGTGAAACAACACAGTACAAGAAAATCAACATGGAGATTTTGCTTATTAATTTACTCCAATCTATTATTTTCTGCTTTCTTCACCTAGGCGAGTTAAAATGCAAACAACCCACATTTGAACATACCTCTAACACTATTATGAACGTGGATGTTGATAAATGGTTCCTCTTTGTTTTTGTAAATAAAGTTTTATTGCAACACAGCTATACTCTTTCATTTAGTTATTGTTTGCAGCTGCTTTCTCAGTATAGCAGCAGCAAGCAGAGGAGTTGTATTGAATGGCCACAAAGCCTAAAGTATTTCCTGTTTCATCTATAGGGAAAGTTTATCCTAGGTCCTACAGCTATTCCTTTTGTTAAGCATTGCCTTAACCTATATAGAACTCAGAAGCCCTTGGGTTCTCTTTTGGTAATAGAACATAATCTTTAATGATTTCCAATATTATAATTACTTCTAATTAATTAATTTGGAAGTTAAACTTGAAAGCCCAACAAAAAGTTCTTTAGCCTGATTGTCCCTGAAGTTATGCTTTGATGTTAGAAGACATGGTTACTACCTCTGGAATAGTTTTTCTGACAGCCTGAAAAATAGTTGGAAAGAGTTGATGGGAAGGTTGTATAAATGAATTTTGGTGAATTCTCAACATTATTTATTATTACTATATTTTTTGAGACAGAGTCCCACTGTCACCCAGGCTAGAGTGCAGTGGCGTGATCTTGGCTCAGCACAACCTCCGCCTCCAGGCCTGAAGTGATTCTTCTGCTTCAGCCTCCAGTGTAGCTGGGATTACAGTCACACACCACCATGCCCAGCTCATTTTTGTATTTTTAGTAGAGGTGTGGTTTCACCATGTTGGCCAGGCTGGTCTTGAACTCCTGACCTCAGGTGATCCGCCCACCTCAGCCTCCCAAAGTGCTAGGATTATAGGTGTGAGCCACCATGCCTGGCCAACATGATTTATTATTGACAACCTTTTTGGTAATTATATATTAGCTACTTCATAAAAGTACTTTTTTTAAAATCACATTTGGGAATCTAAATTTTAGATGATAATTTTTGCCTATGGCTACTTTAGCTTGCATTGTGTAAATGGCTACTAGGGCCTGCAACAATATTTTTGGAAGGGGATTTGTTTTTTGATACGGGATGATGAAAGAGATGAAAACTTTTCTAATATAGTACAATTATTGGCTGTGGTCATTTTAAAGAGATCAGTTACCTGGCAAATAGTGGATGCTCAATAAATACTTAGTGTATCAATACAGCTTCTGTTAAACATTGTTTCACAGCTAGTGTTTGGGTTTAATTTAAAAACAGACATTCACGATTAAAACAAGTTTTAATGAATTAATAAATATTAAATTTTAGGCATGCCTGAAAGGCAAAATTTTGACTAAGTAAAAATTAAAAGTGACAAGACTTCATTTTTTCTCTGCAATTCTCCATCTCTTAGTTTGCATATATAGTCAAGTTTTAAACCAATGAGAACAGTATGGAATATTTGATTTGATTGTAAACCTTAAGATAACTCCTTTTCTTAGTTGTCATAATTGACATTCATTTTATAGTTAGTTTTTATGCCGATAAGACCCAGACTTGTTAATATATATTCTACTGAAGATTCAAGGTTATCTTGGTAATAAGACAACATATGTTAATTTACTGCTCAGGGCTTTCTTTTTTTTTTTGTCCCAAGAGGGAGTTTCACTCTTGTTGCACAGGCTGGAGTGTAGTGGCGCCATCTCAGCTCACTGCAACCCCGCACCTCCCAGGTTCAATTGATTCTCCTGCCTCAGCCTCCCGAGTAGCTGGGATTATAGGCGTTTGCCACCACGCCCAGCTAATTTTTGTATTTTTAGTAGAGATGGAGTTTCACCATGTTGGCCAGGCTGACCTCGAACTCCTGACCTCAGGTGTTCGAACTCCCGACCTCTGACTCCGAACTCCCGGCCTCTGCTCGGCCTCCCTAAGTGATTGGATTACAGGTGTGAGCCACTGTGCCTAGCCTCTCAGGGCTTTCTTACATAAATATTTTCACATTTAAAGACAGACGAAGAAGATTGAAATCATCATAAGCAGCAAGAATGTTAGTTACATGAGGAGAAGGATGAATTTTTGCTCTAGGTAATTTTACACCTGTTTGTCCCATCATTGGCTTTGAAATAAGTGTTTAGGTTTTAAAATAATTTGTTACATTAATAATAGTAGCTTTATGATAGTCATCCATTAAGACAATTAGGAGTCACTAATTTCTTTTTCTTTATACTACTCTCTGTCCCCCCACCCCATTTTTCTTTGCTATTAAAAATGGGAAGATTTGCTGAGAAGTAGAGGAAAGGAGATGGTTTATTTTAGGGGAGCCCTCCTAAACCCAATCCAGATGGTGAATCACTACCTGTGTATCCACCAGCAATGTATTTTATCATGTCCCAGTGTTTTTGGAACAAATTTACTAAAGTAGAATTTAAAAAGAATACCAGGCCAGGCGTGTGGTGGCTCAGGCCTGTTATCCCAGCACTTTAGGGAGGCTGAGGCAGGCGCATCACAAGGTCAGGAGTTCGAGACCAGCCTGGCCCACATAGTGAAACCCCGTCTCCACTAAAATTACAAAAATTAGATAGGCATGGTGGTATGTGCCTGTAGTCCCAGCTACGCGGGAGGCCGAGGCAGGAGAATTGGTTGAACCCAGGAGGTGCAGGTTGCGGTGAACCGAGACGGCGCCACCGCACTCCAGCCTGAGGAACAGAGGGACTCCATCTCAAAAAAATAAAAAATAAAGCCTTAGTTGGGTGCAGAGGCATATACTTGTGTTCTCAGCTGTTGAGAAAGCTGAGGTGGGAATATCTCTTCCACCCAGGAGTTTGAAACCAGCCTGGGCAACGTAGTGAGACCTCCATCTTAAAAAAATAACTAAAAATACAATGAAGAGAAGACCTCCATGTTCCACTTTATGTTCTTCTGGATGTATGATATGTGGGAATTTTAAGGGGTAGTACTCACTCACTGAAGCTTTGTTGCCATTTAAGTTTTTACCTTTGCTGTGGGAATGGTACTCTTAGAACATGCACATTATTTTAAAAAGGAAGTATAAACTAATTAATATCAAAGGGGAAAAATTTTTAATCATTTATATTATAAGCTTGAAGGTTATATGTGAAATATAGAAAAGATCTAGGTTTGTCTGATGGAGTTCTAGATCAAAACATCTCTTCCATGTCTGCAGTAATTCACAAGTTACTGGAAAGGAATGCGTAGAGGGCTTTGATATCTAAACCCTACCCAGTTTTCTGTAGAATTTTGATTTTAATGCAAGACTGCTGACCCCATGATCCTGTATGTTCTTCAGAGATACTCTTACTGATGATACATAAATGAACTTTGATTCAGTAAGGTCAGTTTGTAGGTCTCAAAATACTTCGGTTATTGTGGTATATCAGAATGATAGCTAACATTTACTGAGATCTTTCTATATGTCAGGTAATATAAGTCCTATATAAGTATTCTTTCTACAGCTACAAGAGGTAGGTACTATTTTTATTTTACAGATGAAGAACTGTGGATGTTGTTTCTGAGAGAATTTCCAGGCTCACAGAACTAAGCCTGATTTCTTTTTTGTATTTTTTAGCATAACTTTGCTTATTTGCAAATAAAGTTTTTGTAAGAATTTGAATTCTATGAAAATAAATGGATTACTCCTAAATCTCTGATGCTTGAGTGAACACTTTTCCTTATTAACAAAATTCTCACTTTTGGCTTTGGATTGGCTTTGCAGGAGTGCAGATTGATCATAGCTTTTTTCATGTCCCTAAAGTTGTCAGAGTTTTCTCTTGAGGCATTCTTTTCTTAACTTTTTTTTTTACTATCTTTAAATATATGATTGTGAGAGCATGATAAATATGCTATTTTCTAATCTCTGCTGTTGTCACATAAACCAATGTATTTTATTAATTTTGAAATACTAATAATGTCATTAGATTTTCTTTTGATTTTTTAAAAAAATAATGGATTTAGAAGGAAATCTGGATAAATTTTATCTGTCTTGTGTCAGAAAAACATAAAACTTGAGTTTTTTAATTAAGGTACCAAGATGAATAAATTGCATCTACAGATATTGAAATATGACTAATTTGATATTAATGCATTCTCAGTGTCATCGTTCATCATAATAGTATTTACATCACCAACTTCATTTAGAGCTTGAACCTTGTAACAATAGAGATTGAAAAGAAATTGGGTTGTAATTAACTGTTTGACAGAGAATGATGTTTTTACTTTTATACCTCTCTATAGAAGTACATGTCCCTTAATTTTAAGCAATGAACAAGTCAGATGGAAGATATTTTACTGAGATCAGGAATGAATTGAGTAATTTAGTTTTCTTTTTAAAGCTGGGGAGAAATGAGCAAGATCAATTAAGGAGAAATACCTTGCTTTTGATATTTATTACTGATGCTGTGACACTCCCTTTAATCAATGTTTTTTTAATATGGGTGGCATATCTCGGTTAAGCAAATAGTTAAATAGGTAGATTTTTGTATTGTGTGTAGTAAACAGTATATCCTAATTATTGCCAAGGAGACAAGGAAATTACCTAATGGGCTAAAATGCCCTTAAATTTACCTCAAATTCAGTCACCATTGACTGTATCTCCACAAATTCAGTTGGAGAGCTGGAAAATTTATAGAGAAGGCCAGGGTTTAAATCTTGTTTTTTCAAATTATATTTGGTCATGATGAATCTGAATCATTTATTTAATGGTAAAATCATCTGACTTCTCACTTCTCCCTTCAGTTCAAATTATTTAAGTAATGGATTTATTTTTCTGTGAGACATTTGGTATTTTGGTAATGAGAGAGTATTATTTTAGTTGCATATAATTTGAAAACTGATAGCATTTTATGGCAGATCTATCAAGCCAGGCAGATATTTTGCATTTTTGATTTTTTTTTTTTTTTTTGGTGGCTACATCTTTTCTGTATTCTCAGATATGTAGTTAAAGATGGTGTCACCTATAGTGGCCATTTCATTATCTAAACAAAATCAACATCTGTTGGATTGAAAAACTATGCTATGATCGACTGCTTTGTGTGTGTGTGTGTGTATGTGTTTTTTTTTAAAATCCCTTAAGATTCTTTTCTATAATTAGTTTTCTTTGAAGAAGCTTGGAAAGTTTTCTGCATTGAGATTTAGAATCCACAGTGTTTCTGTAATTTAGCTTTCCAGGAATTTTGAATTTTAATTTTTGTTTTTACTTTTTATGTACACAGTATAATGATGTTAGTGTTAAATATTAAAAATCTGACTCTTCACTGGGACCTTTTTATAGATACTAATGTATCTGTGGTAGTACAAGGACTTTGTTACTTTGGTGTGCAGTCTTATGGAGGAATTGTGTGTGTGTTTTGCATACAACTTTAATATACAGTTTCATAGTTGAAAGCTGTTACAAAATTAAAGTTTTGTGTATGGTAGGATATCTTCAAGGTGGGTGGCTGTTTTCTGTTTAAAAGATTAAGATTCCAACAGCATTTTTTCTTTTAATTTTTTCATCAAGCACCCAGTCAGCTTGAAGAGTTTCAAATGGACCCTACCACTGAGAAATCAAGATGGCAGTCTACTATGGGGAATTGAGAAAAATGGATTAATACAAGAGTCCTGTGATAATACACAACCAAGACAGGGTTCTTTTAACATGGATTCCATGCAGTGAATGAAGACATAGGTTTCTTATCCAACACAAATGGACAGTGGATTTGACTTTCTAAAGACTTTTTTTTGTGGACATTTTGACATTTGGAGAAGGAGGATGGCACACTAACACAGATAATAGTTTTTATACCTGGAATTTTTTGTAGTTTGATTTGTATGAGTATGACCTCTTGGAATGTTAACTTTAATAAAATTTATAATACTTTAAAATTTCTCAGTTTGGGCTTTTTTTTTTTTTAAGTGGAAGTTTCATTAAATGTTTACTTTTATTTTAGTAATACTTTGACCTTTATAGTTGCCAAGTGGTAAAGTGTACTGAATAAAGCTGGTAAATTGGAAATGGTGTAATCAAAAACATTTTACTTGGTTTATGAAGATTTATCATTTTTCACAAAGTTGTGCTCTTAGATGGTCATTTGGTTTAAATACTGTTTTGTTTGTGCTTTCATGAAACACTTTTCAAAACAACTCAATGGGTAATAATAGAATCTGATTTTAATCTGCCACAAGATTTTAATGAACTTGAAACAAACTGCTTGTTGCTCCAGAATTCAGAATGAGGATACACATATACTTCTGAATTATTTTGTGTTGATTGAAATGGTTTCTTAAGCTTTTTAATACTATAAATTCATCTTGCTATAGAATATTCATCTGAATATTTAAACTGATGTCTCCTATTGTCTTACTATAAGAAGTGTTGGATTTATGGGTTAGGGTCCTTGGAGTATTCACAATTTTTTACATTCATAATTACGTGTGTAATCCATTTTCTATAACTTTGAGGTAAGATTAATATCTTGTATTGTCTTTATTTTGTACAATTGGGAATTTAGATGAAATGAACTGCACCCTGCCATAGATTACTTAACGTTTGATTTTTAAATGCCAGATTTTCATTTATTACTAATCAACTGATAGCAGTTTTGGTAACTGTTACAAAGGTGGTAGGTGTTATTTTGATAGACAAAATGAGTTGTTGATTCTGTTTTCCCATTTTACATGAGACGAAGAAATAGTTCAGGTTAAATTGTTTTGTGTTAATCATATTGTTTGTGATTAATGTCAAATACTGCAGCATACACATCCATGGTCAATACACGTGCACTATTTGTTTTTGACTGATGTGAGGTGGTTGGTCTTTGTTACATTCAAAAACAGAATTTTGGATTTTGATCTTGGTACAAAATTTATCTTTGTGTAGAGAGTATGGAATTGAAACAGTTTGGATTATGGATTTTACCTAGATTGGACATTGTCGCTTTTGTTTGGTGTAAATCTAAAATGGATTTCTTCAGTGAGGGAGGGACATGGTTCTGGCAGAAAGGAAAGCTGATTGGATTTTTTTGGGTGTATGAATATGCTTGTCTGAATGGAGTGCTTGGTGAGAATATTGTTTTTGGAATTAGTAATTTGTTTCTGTGGATCTCATGGTCTTGATAATTAGGAGAATTTGCTTTGTGCCATTAACTTTGATAATTTGCAATCACGTATGTCCTATTGTTAATAACATTGTTGAAATGGGTGTGTATACTTACTTGATTTGAAATACAAGGGAAGTGTTGGAGTATGTGTTTTCTGTTGGATTTGGAGGTGGAGTTTCTTGGGTTATTGATTTAAAGGTGATCATGGTTGGCCCATACTCTTGAATTTAAAGATACTTGTTTTGCCTGAATCAGTGTGGGAAGTAAATATATTGTGATTATGAGAAGTTTCTTTGGGAGGAGGAGTGTAATATTTTCAAGGTTATATAATGGGTTAAAGAATTTTGTGAAAGAACAAAGAAAAATGGATATTTTTGAGTAAAAATTGGTTGCATTAACTTTTGCTCCAATGCAACTGAACACTAGGGAGGCGCTCTTGAGTTGTAAAAATTACCCCTTTCTTCCAGTTGAGATGGAAAATTCCCCCTTAAATTTTGTCTTTAGATTATTTTTAGGCATCATAAAGAAGGAAAAACTTGAATTTAGTTTATGAAATTAAGGTTTTACTTTTATTTAGCAATCATTTTACCCATTGGGGGATTAATTTTTACAAAGATTAGTACTTAAGCTGAGCTTTAGATTCTCTAAGAATTATCCCTTTTTCAAAATGGCTTGATAAAACACCACTTCCTGTCCAGGGAGGAAGTTATTTTAGCTCAAGGACTGAAATATTTAGCAGATCTTTAGACAAAAGGAACAAATTACATTTCTCTCTGGCTTAAAAAGGGTGCTTGAGCCAGAGGGGGTTAAGAAGCCCTCCCCCCTCCCCCTGTTGGGGTGGTCTGGAGGGGCAGGGAGGTGTGGGGGTGGGGGTCCTTAGGCTCCCTGGGATGGAGGATCTCTCTCTCTCTCTCTCTCTTTTTTTTTTGGTGGAGATGAAGGGGTGGGTCTATGGTACATCACCTGAGTTGTGGGGTAAATGTAGAGAGTGTCAATCAAAGGCAGAGCTCTCAGAGCTGGGAAGGAGGCTCTAGATGGCGGCTGTGCCTTAGAGAGAGCGCGCTCTGCTCCCTGCCTTTGCCTCACTTTACGCAACTTTCCCTAACTTTCGGGCAGCCTCAGGGGGCCCCCGTAGCCCCCTGCCTTTCCTAGTGACTTACTGGGGTCGATTCGAACCTTTTTTTGGGAGAAAAGCAGCTTTTAGGAGCTTTCTTTTCGTGCCTTGTTGGAAAGAAGCAGCCGTACTGAGAGCCCAGGTCGTTGTTTTTTCCAGCTTAGAAGCCATGGCGCACCTCCATTTTTGTGCGCTCTCCTAATGAGGTTTTTTTTCTTTCGGACCTGTTTTAGTATTAATTATTGCTTTATTTTTTTGACCATTTAACATATTTGAGGGTTATTTTATTTATTTTTCGTTTTTTAACGGAGGATTTTGCCTTTATTTTTAATTATCTGGGATCTGATATTTTTCTACTAGTAGATAGGACTCTTGCTTTGGACATACTACATGGATCAGGTAAGTTCACGATCATTGGTGATAATTTTAAAGATTTATTTGTTAAAGTTTGCCTTGTTTTCTGTAAATACGAGAAATTCTTGGATGACGCAATAAGATACAGAGATTGTTATTTGTATCGAGTGTGCTACTTTGAGAAAGTTTCCTTATTGATAGTGATGCTTCCACTGTTCGGTTTATCCTGTTGTTTTTTCTTTTAAGGAAAAAATAGAAATATTTAGTTTTTTGGTGCTTACCGTTGTTGTATTATAATAATATCGTTAACATCGTCAGGACTTTGTTCCTGATAATAAAAAGCATCGATAGAAGCCGGGACCTTACCTTTCTTTCAACTTTTGACAGTAAATACCTGGGCACAGGACTTCAAAGCAAACACAGATTCCCCCTCCCCCTTAATATTTAAGAATTAAAAGATGATGAGAAATAAGGACAAAAGCCAAGAGGAGGACAGTTCGCTACACAGCAATGCATCGAGGTATGAGCTATCAACTTTCTTCCTTTTTGTCTTTTTTTTTTGGGGGAGAAACCTCAGCTTACAATTGTTTACCTTGACAGACATGGATTGCTGTCTGTTTTATTGTGTTTTTCTAATTTGGATTCGTTTTTTAAAGCATGACCTTGAGATTGCTAATATGCCACACCCTAATTTTTTGGTAGCAATTTATGAAAGTTGAGTTGTGACTTAAGGCCTCTTACAGCAGTCAAAAGGTAAGGTACCTTTATTCAAAGGGGCCTTTCCTGTAATGTACAGTTTTTCTGTCAGTAAATTTCAGTTTTTAGGTTTTTGTACTGCAGAAAAATGACCTTGTCGGTTTAGCCATTGCTGCATTGCACCATTTTACATACAAGGCAAATTTTTTCTTTGAAGAATCCAGGATATCTAAACTTGTAACTGAGGGCCATAGAGAAGCCTTGTAGTAGTAAATTATAGTAAATAGACATTTCAGAAAGTTATATGAATGAAAAAATGTACATTTAAAAACAAAATCACTTAAAGGACCCTTTGACTGATGTCTCTCAGTTTATATTTTTATGTGACTTTGTATTTCTTTTGATATACTTGACATTTTAGGAAATTTTGATATGATTTATCAAAACCTTTACTTGATGGTTAGAGTTCCTGCATTTATGAAATCAAATCTGTAATAACAGAAATCCTGGAATACTCTTAATATACTGCTATTTTGTGTTTGTTATTGTGATCATATTTACAGTTGTATATTTTACATTTAAATTATTTTAAGGTTTGCATTTGTATGCTTAAGACATTGATTTCTTGTTGGTAGATGTATTTTATCCTCACATTTTAGATGTAGCTGCTTTAAATTTACTGATGTATTTTGACAGAGTCGTCTGGAATGCTTTATCTTCTGAAGCTTACAAATGTACTGTTTGTGCAAATCATGATTTGTTTCACATTCCTTGGAGTACCTTATTAGTGATGAAGTAATAAAGCCTCTAAGATGTTTTTGTTGTATGACCTCTGTATATTAATTTTAAAAAGTACATATGAATGCATTTTTTTGTGTTCTTAATGCATTTTCATATTATAAATTTTAAATCATGTAGTTTAACAAGGATGTGATTCATTATGTGATTTTCCTTCCCAATTTTCTTTTTACTTTTCTCATTTTTATAAATAATACACTCTTCTATTAGGCTAGTGAATTTGAAAGTTTTGAACATGACATATTACTAATCTGCTGAATTCTATTTATTTTATTTGACTAAAAGCATATTGAGCTTTGCTTTAGAAAATAAGTTACCAAATTTTTTTGCAAATTGAGTTGTCACCCAGTTTGTAGTGCTGTCTTAATTGAATTGCCCATGTAAATTATTAGATTAAATTGAGGACAGAAAAGTTTTTTACTCATCCTAAACTGTTTTTTCTGGAAAGTAATGACAATTTGAAGAAATGAAAACCTCCAGATATATCTGGCAAATTATTAAAGATTCAGCACTAAAATTGTTGCTCCCTTGAGTGTATCATTTGCATAGGTCTCACATGGGTTTTGGCTTTCTTATGCAAGGTTTGTGGTTAACATCATTGATCAGACTGTGCTTTCTAATTTTAAAAAATTGAGCAGTGTTGGTATTCTTTCAGTATTTTTACTCTCACCTGGAAAACTAGTTGTCAGGCATTTGCCTCCTGGTAGTGGAGGTTACAGCTGAACATGAAGCATGTACTGACTGTACTTTTGAAATCACTTGTCAAGTGTACTTTGAATCATATGCCTGATGGATTTCCAAAAATATTTAAGACACTCTTTGAAAAGAAGGTAGTTACTTTTAAATGAGTTACCCTAAATTTCATACCTTAATACATGTACATGATTATGACATCACTTCCTTTTAAAATTGTGCAGCTGAAGAATGTTACTAGTGTTTTAATGTGATAGATTAATGTTACTTCTAGTGAGCTGAACTGTCCCTGTAATTAGTACTTGGTTCCTTCTGCCATCAGACTTTTGATTGCCCAAAGTATAGTGTTTAGGGAATACGAAAATCACCTTTGCAGCCTGAGCCACAGAAGAAGAAATGAGTTTGCAGGTCAAGTAAACTTTGGTCTGAGAATTACTTTAGGATCTGGAAGGAATGAGTGCAAGTTTAGGTAAATCTGGTAATATCCTGTTTTTGGAAATAGTGCAGTAGTTAATAGTGGTTATGTAAGTTTGAATTTGAAGTTAATGCTAAAGTCTAATACTTATCACGATTTTTGAAGATTAAAAATTAACTTTAAAAATGCTATTTTAAAAACATTTGATATTTGTAAAATTTCTAAGTATTTAAAACAAAGTTTTAGTGATGGACATACAAGAAGTATGCCATACTTTTTATCTGAATAATTTGCAGCTTGTGGGTAACTTAAGTAACATCAAAGAATGAAAAGGGGACTGTGTGCACACAAAGAGTTCAGTGTGTTCTCTTAGGGCACCACGTTCGCAATTTATCTTCAAGAATTGAACGAGTTTATTAAATTTATCTCCAAATCGTCTGCCTTTGAGCCAAATTTTTATAACCTGAGGTGCGGGTAAATCCTACAATTCTTCATTGGCACTGTAGCAGTTATTCTAAAAGGCTGGGGATGATTAGACATGGCATAATGCAGTTACTTGTGTACTAGAACAGGCAGTTTAACTGGCAGCCATTTTATGACGCTGATAATACATTAAAAAACGGGATTTTGGAGAAGACTGAATCTAAACTAACTGAAATCTGAAATACCAAAACCTATTTCCTTCCCCCTCTCTGCTCTTCTGGGGAGCTCTGGTGCCGAAATAAAAGGCAGCTCGATAGTTAGGGCACGGAGCAGCTCTTTGAGCCCCTGGCATCTTGGTGCAAGTCCAGCTCAGTCACAAAATGGCTGTTCCTTTGTGCCGCAGCGCTGACAGACATACTGCATTGCACTGTGTACTCGCCAAACAGCAGGAAGTTGCCGTGCCGAGTTCAAAGGCCGGCCGGTGCCGGCGCGGGGTGCTGATTGGCTGTGCGCGCGCCTGGTAACAGCAGGGTCAACGGCGGCGCCTCCCGCAGCCCCCGCCCCGTGACGTCAGACGGCTCCCCGCGGGGGCGGGGAGAGAACGCAGTGACGTCTGGCCGCGTGCGCATGTCTGGCGCTTTCTCCTCCTCCTACCCAGGGAGCCGCACGCCGAGGGGAAAAGGAAGGGAACTCTAGTTGGGACTTTCCGGTGGGCGGCTACTTTACTGGACGCGTTTGCTCCTGGCAGTGGTGTCCGCCCATATCTGTAGCGGTGCGCACCCTGTAGCGTGTGTTCTTTTGCCAATTTCCGGGAATGGTTTATCGTCTTAGAAGCTGCTGCTTCTGGAGAAAAAGTACAGGCACTATTTGGAAATCTTAAAATAGAAAATTTGCCCAGTTTTACAATTTTCATTTTCCCTTTTCATACCTTAGCGTCCCTCCCTCCACGCCCCCGTGCAGTGTGAAGAGATGAGTGGGTTTAATTTTGTTACCATTGACCAAAACGTTTGAGTGTGAGAGGCGGATACGTTTAGTGAAAACCTCTTGACGGGTGTTAACAGCTGTTTAACACATGGCTCATAAACAAAGGGAAAATTATTTGAACTTGTCCCCGTGCATTTTTACTTGGTACCGTAGATTTTCTCAGTTGGTATTTGATGGAGAAAAACTCAGGTCAGTATGTGTTAAATACTATATATTTAAGATTCACAGTGGGATATTTTAGTAGGAAATAGAAAATGTCACATGTTTAATAACATTAAAAAGTGGCAGAATATAGTGTTAGGCAACCATTACTATGTAAGTAAATGTCAGAAAACTGCTCTTTTAAGTGTTAATAGCCCTTGCTAATGCAGGGTAACTGACAGCTTGGCTGATAATGGGGTCACTTGGCCAAATCTTGAGAATTATCTTCCCTAGGTCTCTATTTCGGGACTTCTGAGTCCCCGTAAACCGTTCCGGTTTAGGCTCACTGGTTTGCCTTGTTTGGAAACCTTTGCAAGGATTTCTGGTTAAAACTTTATCGTTTAGCAACGATGTCTAATTACACATATTGAATTCAAGCCAGCAAGAAATTCAGTGGATTTATCTACTGTAGACGAAGTTTTTTTCCTCTCATACTAGAGATTTTTAGCAGTTGAAAGGAGTAGGCTGTACTGTAGTTAGCCATAGTTCAGTTATTATATTAATTGAGTAAAGTATATTACTTCAAAGGAGATGTTGACCTCTTCAGTGCAGGTGATACTTGCTTGGGCGTATGTCAAGTTTCTGAATACAGTCTGAAAGTTAAAATTCACTATGATAGTGAGTTTTGTAGGTTCTCATAATCTAGATTCTTTGGGAAGAATTATTTGGGTAGTTCATGAAAACTAGCAGAAATTGCGTTTTCTGTTACAGAGAAGTGTTCATCAAATTTGTAACTAATTTTAAAATTATATGCTCAAATGTATGTTGCGTATAAAATACTAAACATCTTTAGAGAATTAAGTACTTGTAGAACTTGACCATTTTACTGTAGCTTCCAACTTAAAAGTATACTTGCCACGAGAACAAAGGTAATCATCTCATCTCTCTTTCTGTGTAGAGACTGAATTCTAATTAGTTGTGTAATTAGTTCTAATTAGACTGAATTCTAATTTTAATATTTGCTCAATGCCCTTCAGTTCCTAAAACTGGGGTCAAAGTAGTCAACATTGCAGTTACTTATTTTTTAAGAGGATATGAACTATTCTGTTATTTAAGATATTTCAGCCTAAATATCATTATGAGTTAAAATGCATACCATGATATAACAATTTACCTATTAACTGTTCATAATCTTGGAGCCAATTAACTTTTTTTAAAATAACCAGTATTCTTAGGTATGTTTGTTGAGCCCTCTATTTTTTTTCCTTTGATTTGGAGAATGGCATCAAGTAGCAAGAAAAGAATGTTGATCTCTCTCTCTCTCTCTCTTTTGCTGTTTAAAATATGCACTTTCCAACTAATATTTGGCCGTTAGGGAGTTAGTATATTTGTAAAGAAAGATTAAGTCAGCAGAGGAAGGTGGGCAGATATTTTCGATAAGGACTTTTGGTTGTGACAGTTGTAGCAAGTTATTGCTTGACGAGTGAATCTGGAAGTTTATTTGAATTTTAACTGAAACTCACAGATTTTATCGTTAGTTTACTCTCCCCTACCCCCAAATAAAACAATTGACAGTTGTGAGAGACCTCCTGAGACCACATGGTATTTCTCCTATAAAATTTGATAGACTAAGTTTGTTTCTGGCATAAAAATTGAGTGACTGCTGTGTGTCAGCCATTAAATATTTTCCTGCTGTGAGTCATCTTTTTTTTTTTTTTTTGAAGATCCTTTAGTTTTTAGCTTCTTTCTGGTAACCTTATAACTTGGCTTCCTTGAAGAACTTGGTTTTCTTGAACAAATAAACTAAAAAAAAAAAGAAAAAAAAATTTCTCTAAGAGTATTTTGTATACAGGTGAAAGTAACTGTAGGCTTGGTTACACTGGGTGTGTCACAGCTGAGTAAGTCCCTCCTGCACTGGAGCTTGACTAAGCATTGAGTTCAAATGTATACCTTTGCAAAGTTGCCAGTCACAACTTGTTTGGAACTTTAGGGTTTTCAGTGTAAAGCCTGAGTAACAAAACTTGACTCAGTTGTCCAGGCTGGATTGTATTTTTATTTTGTAATCAGTAATTAAGCACAATGCTGGAATGCATTACTTATATTTGTCTTATTACCCTTTTCTGCAATCAGTGGAATCTTTAAGTGATAAAGCAAGTCTGTGGGAAGAGACCTTTCTAAAAAAAGCTCCTATATACTGAATATATTTGAGCCCTGATTATGAAGTGAGGGACAAGGCTTTTCTTTTTGAAATAAATGATGGAGGACATAGATATATGATAGCCATTCATGCTACATAATTTAGCATTTTATTGTTAACGTGTTTGATTATGGGTCTCGTTTTTTGGTATTTCAAGATGTTCTGGACTGGATATCATACTGAAAAGCATTTCAGTTCTCATTACTGAGTCCCTGTAGTTTGGGGACAATGTGATCACTGATCTTGAAGGAGAGAATGTTACACAAGCATCCTGGTTAAGGCAGCATTGTAGGGATAGTCCGGATTTTACTTTGAATTTAATTCTGATGAGTCATTTTGTCACTTGTATATGCTTAACTGTTACCTCCGTGCCTGGCAAGAGCTAGGTACGAGTTCAACTTTTACTTTAGTCCTGAAAATTTTTGTTCCCAGTTTAGGCCAGTGAAGAAGCACTTATGATTGGACTTGTAATTTTCTCATTTTAAAAATGTAGATAATCTTCATTGGGTCATGAAGATTAAATAATATAATGCCCATAAAATGCTTAGCAAAGAGCCCATCACATTAAAATTGCTCAATCAATGTAAGGTTTTAGTAACGTTATTTTATTCTTACTATTTCATCTTACTTTCTTGCACCCCTCCTTCCTGCATGTCCTAAGTTCCTCTTCAAGAGCTAGGTTGGCCCTGAGGAACTCGCTGGTTGTCTTGGCCTACCAGGAGAGATTTGTGAGAATGATTTTAGGAGGCAAGTCCCCATTTAGTCAGCTTGGGTGTGTTTTACAGTTCATCCTCTCTTAGAATTTTTTTTTTTTTTTTTTTGAGAAGAGCCAGCCTTTTGGGAGAGCATATGACTTTTCCTGGACTACAACAGCTTCTTGTGTGAATCACAGCCCTGCTTTTGCCAGTTAGTCTGAGTAGATAACTACCCCCCCCAAGATGGTAATTATTGCCCTGGTTTATCCTCTGTCTCATTTCCCCTCTCAAGCTGTTACAGAATGAATACTGAATACTATGGTGCATTGCTCCATGGATATAAATGTAACAGCAGTAGTATTTACAAGCAATGTCTAATTGGCTGTAGCTTGCTTTCAGTATTCAGTCTAAACCATAGGACTATATATTATAGCATATAGTCTTAGCATAATGCCAAACATGCAAGTCTACTTAAACTGTAGTCTTAAGATTTGTGTGTTTTGGGTTTCTTCTACTTCCTCTATTTCTTGTCCTTTTTGGGTTATGGGTCAGTTGGGTTCTACTTTTTGTTCCCATTTCAGACAATGGAGAACTAAAAATACCAGTGTCCAGCCCTGTCCCTAGGATCTAGTTAATTTTTAAAAGCTCTCCATATGTTTCAGATTTGCATGTGTTTCTGTATGTTTGCAGTATCTCCATGTGTTTTCATATCTTCTGATGGAGCACTTCTTGTACTTAAATTCTTTTCTAATAACCTTTGGTCTTTCCATTGCCTGTCCCGTTTTTAAATTCCATTTTTAGTCTTAATAGCTGCTTGAGTTAGGAGCTCTGGAAGCAAAGGTGGGGTAGGATGCTGAGAGGGGGAATTGTAGCCTTGATGGAAGAGGATATTTCTATATTGAATGTCATGGCAGATCCAGCTCTAGGCATACCTTTAAAATGTATACACAGACTGGGCGTGGTGGCTCACTCCTGTAATCTCAGCAGTTTGGGAGGGCCAGGCAGGCGGATCACTTGAGGTAGGGAGTTTGAGAACCCCCTGGCCAACATGGTGAAACCCTGTCTGTACTAAAAATACAACAGTTAGCTGGGCATGGTGGTGGGCGCCTGTAGTCCCAGCTACTCGGGAGGCTGAGGCAGGAGAATCGCCTGAACCTGGGAGGCAGAGGTTGCAGTTAGCCGAGATCACACAACACTGCACTCCAGCCTGGGAGACAGGGTGACCAAAAAAAAAAAAAAAGTAAAGAAAAAATATATATGCAGGTAGGCTTTCTCACCTCAAGATTTCTGAATTTCTTCTAAGTGTCTTCTAGTTGCTTTAAGCTCTTGTGGTCCCTTTCTTAGTGTACTTCTCTCCTTACATCCTTTGGATATCTTCAGAAGTTTAGATTGTAGAATTATTTACTTGGAATGCCGTTACATTCCATTCTAAACTTCGTTTCTCTTGGGTTTATAAAAACATTGGTGGGTTGTGAATTGTGACCAACATTAAAAAAATAGACTAGAATATGGTAATAAACTCTAGGGTATCCCATTTGTATGGGCTGTTTCTAAGTCTAGCAGTGATCAGTCTAGCTGGTAATCTTTCACTTTGGATTTTTTGTTCTTGTTGAGACAGAGTCTCACTCTGTTTTGCTGGAATTACAGGTGTGAACCACCATGCCCAGCCTAGTGGTGGCATTATAGATGCCTCAGGCTGGATAATTTGTTATTGTGGGGAACTGTCTCATAAACAGTGCAGTGGTGCAATCACAGCCCACTGCAGCCTCAGCCTCCCTGGTCTCAGGTGATTTTCCCACCTCAGCCTCCCTAGGAGCTGGGGCCACAGGTGTGTACCACCCCACCTGTCTGATTTTTTTAGAGATGGGTTTGCACCATGTTGCCCAGGCTGGTCTCTCATTCCTGGGCTGACCTAGACCTCCCAAAGTGCTGGGATTACAGATGTGAGCCACCGTACCTGACTTTCACTTTGGATTTTATCAGGAAGGAAAATTGTACATGGTGAATATTTTGTAGAAAAATACCAAAGTAGATTTATATTTATTGAGTGCTTACACTGGGTAAGGGACTGTTTTAAGGGTTTTATATGTGTGTGTGTGTGTGTATGTGCATATATATATATATATATATATTTTTTTTTTTTTTTTTTTCCTTTTGAGACAGGGTTTCACTCCCATCTCTCACACCAGAGTGCAGTGGTGCAATGTCAGTTCACTGCAACCTCCATCCTCCAGGCTCCAGCAGTTCTCCTGCCTTAGCCTCCCTAGCAGCTGGGACTACAGGCACATGCCACTGCACTTAGCTAATTTTTGCATTTTTTGTAGAGATGGGGTTTCACCATGTTTCCCAGGCTGATCTTGAACTGGGCATGAGCTGCCACGCCTGGCTATACGTATATTTTATTTCATGTGAAAGTCAGTATAGCAAAAATGTTAGTAACCCTACTAAAGTTAACCAACTCGCTAAATGAACTATTACATAGGCCTCTTCCTTTAAAGGCCTCTGGATGACCTTAGATCCTGCTGATCTTACTTATTATTTATTTTTTTGAGACGGAATCTCGCTCTGTTGCCCAGGCTGGAGTGCAGTGGCGCCATCTCTGCTCACTGCAACCTCCGCCTCCCAGGTTCAAGCGATTCTTCTGCCTCAGCCCTCCCTAGTGGCTGGGATCACAGGCATTTGCCACCACACACCCAGCTACTTTTTACTATTTTTAGTAGAGATGGGGTTTCACCATGTTGGTCGTGCTGGTCTCAGACTCCTGACCTCAAATGATCTCACCTCGGCCTCCCAAAGTGCTGGGATTACAAGGGTGAGCCACTGCGCCTGGTCCCTGCTGAGCATTTACTGCCCATGCTGTTCTGTTCCTTCATTGCAGTTTTGTGCTTACCAAGGATTAGTAGATACATCTTGAATTTGTTTATGCTGGTTGTACAGTCACATGTTGCTTAACAGTGGAGATACATTCTGAGAAGTATGTTGTTAGGTGATCTTGTGGTTGTGCGAACATCTCACTTACACAAACCTATATGGTATAGCCTATTGCACACTTATGCTATATGGTATATAGCCTGTTGCTCCTAGGCCACAACTCTATAGAGCATGTTATGATACTGAATGCTGTAGGTGATTGTAATACAATGGTAAATATTTGTGTATCTAAACAGAAAAGGTGCAGTTAAACTACAGTATTACAGTCTGACGGGATCACTGTTGTATATGACGCCAGTCATTGACCTAAACTTTCTTATGTGGTGCATGATACTTTTTACTTTGCATTTAAATTAAATAGCAAGTCAGTAGGTGAAATGATTGTGAGAGGTTGTTTCAGTGAAAACTAAGTTGAATGCTTTAGGAAGACTAAATAACAGCTAGCATGTATAGTACCGCCTAAGAATCTAGAACTTGTTCTGATTCTGTTGTGTTAGTTTGTGTAATTCTCACAACTCCTGAGGTACACATGCTTATCCCTATTTGCTAGATGAGAAAATTGAGGCACAAGGAGAGTAAATGGTAGAATTGGGATTCAAACAGTGGCAGTTTGACTCCAGGATTGATAAAGATCTTGTGAAAAGTTGCTGTCAAATTAATGGGTAGGAGAAAACTTAGCCAGGTGCTGGCTGATGCTTGTAATACCAGCACTTTGGGAGGCTGAGGCTGGCAGATATTTGAGGCCAGGAGTTTGAGACCAGCCTGGCCAACACGGTGAAACCCTGTGTCTACTAAAAATACAAAAACTAGCTGGATGTGGTGGCGCATTCTTGTAATCCCAGCTACTAGGGAGGCTGAGGCTGGCAGATCACTTGAGGCCAGGAATTCAAGACCAGCCTGGCCAACGTGGTAAAACCCTGTGTCTACTAAAAATACAAAAATTAACTGGATGTGGTGGTGTACTCCTGTAATCCCGGCTACTAGGGAGGCTAAGGCAGGGACGCTTGAACCTGGGAGGCAGAAGTTGCAGTGAGCTGAGATCGCACCACTCCACTCCAGCCTGGGCAACAGAGTGAGACTCTGTCCCCCCAACCCCTGCCCAAGAAAAAATCAACAACAAAAAAAAGAGAAACTAATGTATATGAGACTGGGGAAAATAGTAAAAGTCTTGCATAATTCTGTAGTTTGCTTCTTTTTAAACACTTTGCATTTTAAAGAAACAATTAAAATCACAGTTCATTGTGGATGTGACTGATGCCAGACACACATTCTGCTGTTCAAAAGACCATGACTACATCAAAAGATTCTAGTTAAAATGTTGCCCTGAAGTAATAATGCTCATGGGGATAGTATAAGAAACAAATGCACAAAGGTGGGTAGATGGGAGGTACTGGAGGCCTCAGAACTTCACCTTTGTGCAGTTTGTCCTCCATTGCCACACATGAACTTTGGATTTGGCCACAGGTTTTGAAGATTTGTGCTTTGCTTCAAGTTTGTTTTTTTTGTTCGAAACTTAGTTCCCAGACAGGTTTTGCATGAGAATCATTTGGAGAATTTTAAAAGCCAAGCTCCCTGTCTGATTGGATTTAGGAGCCATGTAGTAGGTTTGAGGAATTGTCCAAAGCTCTGGTGGGTCTGTGGCATAGCCAGGCTTGAGAACTGTTGTGTTTATCTGCCCTCTGGGGAAATAGTTCTTGAGTGTTGACAATCTTGAGACGAGTCTGGCTCTGTTGCCTGGGCTGGAGTGCAATGGCGCGATCTCGGCTCACTGCAACCTCCGCCTCCCGGGTTCAAGCGATTCTCCTGCCTCAGCCTCCAGAGTAGCTGGGACCACAGGTGCCTTCCCCGACTCCTGGCTAATTTTTTGTATTTTTTTTTTTTTTGAGACGGAGTCTTGCTCTGTCGCCCAGGCTGGAGTGCTGTGGCTGGATCTCAGCTCACTGCAAGCTCCGCCTCCCGGGTTTACGCCATTCTCCTGCCTCAGCCTCCCGAGTAGCTGGGACTACAGGCGCCTGCCACCTCGCCCGGCTAGTTTTTTGTATTTTTTAGTAGAGACGGGGTTTCACCGTGTTAGCCAGGATGGTCTCGATCTCCTGACCTCGTGATCCACCCGTCTCGGCCTCCCAAAGTGCTGGGATTACAGGCTTGAGCCACCGCGCCCGGCCTAATTTTTTGTATTTTTAGTAGAGACGTGGTTTCACTATGTTGGCCAGGCTGGTCTCGAACTCCTGACCTTGTGATCCGCCGACCTCGTGATCCACCCTCCTCAGCCTCCCAAAGTGCTGGGATTATAGGCGTGAGCCACTGGCACTGGGCCCTGACAAACTAAAATGGTTAGTGTGTCTTCCATTTAGATGCAGGTTGACGTTCAAATAGAGGCAATATATGACTGGTAAATTGTAATTTCAAAGGAAAGCAGTAATGGGTCAAACTCTTGCACAGTTCTCTTTCTTTCCCTTGCTTAAAAAAAAGTCTATTCCCTGTGAATCTAGCTCTATATAGATGTTCAAATCCTTAAGTTTACTTGCTAAAAATCACCTGAGGTGCTTGTTCAACATATTCCCAGGCTTCTTGCTTGAAAGTTAAAAAATTCACCGTTCTAGGGTTGTGTCCAAGAATCTGTATGTTGAACAGCAACCTCACTGGATTCTTGTACTGAGGCAAGTTTGGGAATAAGGTCAGTGTGGGACAGGGTTTCAATCTTTTGTGTTCTGTTCTGCTGCTTTTTTAGCTGTAGAATCTTGGGCAGGAGCATCTGAGCCTGTTTCTTCATCTTTTAAAACAGAGTAAGAGTAGTACTTGTCTCTTAGGGAAGGAAGTTCAAATTAAATAAAATGATACTTCTAGGCAGTAGTCTTTAACTAGTGGCAGGTTTGTCCCCTTCCATTACCCTGGACATTTTTGCTTGTCACACTGGGGATGGGGGTGCTACTGGCCTCTAGTGGGTAGAGGCCAGAGATGCTACCAAACATCCAAGAGTGGGTTTGAGACAGCTCCCCACAATAACAAATTATCCAGCCTCACGCATCTATAATGCCACCACTAGGCTCTGCACATTGGTTCACACCTGTAACCCCAGCACTTTGGGAGGCGGAGGTGGGATCCCTTGAGCCAGGAGTTCGAGACCCGTCTGGGCAATTTAGGGAGATGCCATTTCTACAAAAAATGTAAAAATTAGCCGGGCATGGCAGCACACACCTATAGTCCCAGCTATTTGGAGGGCTGAGGTGGGAGGATTGCTTGAGTCCAAGAGGTTGAGGCTGCAGTGACCTGTGATGGCATTACTTGCACTCCATCCTGAGCAAGACCCTGTCTCCCAAAAACAAACAAACAAACAAACAAAACCTATGATTGAGAAACCGTGCTTGCCATGGTGAATGTTGGTTGTTAGTAAGAAAGTTGAGGCCTTTTGTGGTTTCTTCTCTGGCCTGATCCAGGAACCCCTCTTACTCCCATGACGTTATGGGCATACATTTCACATTTATTATTGGGATTGGTAATCAGATCTTTTAATCTCCTTTGAACTTTGGGAGTTGCTGAAAGCACCATATATTTTATAAAAGTCTAAAGTTTATTACCTAAACATTAGCTAACTAAAGACAAGACTCACAGGGCTGAAAGGAACTCTTGGTCAAATTGGTCCATCTGTCCGTCCTTAGGGCTTTAATGGGTGTAAATATGTTGCCTGAGGTGGTTAAGTATTCTTTTGTTAATGAATTCTGGGGAGAACTCCCCTTGTAACTGCTTTCACAGCTTGGTTATTTACAAAGACTTTCGTTTTTTACCTGAATAGAAAGCTTCCTTTGTCTTTTGTATGTTAGCGCATTGCCAGATCCTGATTAGGTAGGTATTTGTGAAGTGCTTTATCTAATTTGTACCTTATCTAGGCTTCTTGGTAGAATACGTGTTTCTCTAATGTATGCCTGGGTGCTAATAGTTTGGTGCTATGGAAACTACTCATATTTGGTTATTGGGGAGCAGAAGTAGTGTGCCTGAAGAGGCTAAGGTGATGCCTGCCTGGCTTCAGCTGTGAATTTTAGAAATATACTTATTAAAGGTAAATTTTTTTTTCTCTCTTTACTGCTGGATTTCTTAATCTGGGAGGTACTTGATGGAATTTAGCCTTTTTATCCCTTGAAATTATAAGCAGCATTTTGTGTGCACTTTTTCTTATACATGTACCTTTTTCTGCTGTCAAAAGATAAAATTTCAACAAATTGTGTATAAAGATCTAATTGGATTTTATTGTTGATTAACAAATTAGGTAGCACCCCATCTATAAAAAAATAGGTGCCCATTGGGCATGGCGGAACAGTCGGTTTTTATAAGGTTGAGCAGCAACAGGGAAACAACTTAGTCCAAAAATGTGGGTTGTTTAACATCAGGTTACTTGAGGTTAATTTGCTTGTAAGGGTTAAAGCAGAGGGAACTTCTTATGCCAACTCAAACTGCCTGTTTAGGGATTTGGGTATCTTCTCTCCTGAAGGTAAAGTAAACAGTTTAGAAGTTTAACATGAGTGACTCCATTTTGGTTTGGTCTGTTAGGGTCTAGGAGCTCAGTCCAAATTAGTGGCCTTCCATAGATTCTGTTTAACACTGGAAGGAGGGTCCATAGTGTGTGTGTTAGGGTGACTACTGAGAGCACTTATGAATCCTGGGGAGGGCCTGCACCTTAGAACTGATCAGTTCTAAATGTTACAAACAGACCTCTTTTCTCAGAAATTAAGAATTCGGAAAAGTTCAAAGGATATAATTAAAGTTTTTTTTTTTTTTTCCTCTGAGATAGATTCTTGCTCTGTCGCCCAGGCTGGAGTGCAGTGGCGTGATCTCGGCTCACTGCAAGCGCCGCCTCCCAGGTTCTGGTGATTCTTCTGCCCGCCTCCCGAGTAACTGGGACTATAGCTGGGACTACAGGTGCTCGCCACCATGCCTGGCTAATTTTTTGTATTTTCAGTAGGGACGGGGTTTCACCGTGTTAGCCAGGACGGTCTCATCTGACCTCGTGATATGCTGGCCTCGGCCTACCAAAGTGCTGGGATTACAGGAGCCAGCCACCATGCCCGGACTAATAAAGTTTTAAAATAAAAAAGTTGGACATAGCTAGGGTCACTTTTATGATTTTGGCGTAAAATAGCTAGAAAAATAAAAATGCGACACACCTCCCTAACAATTTGCCCACAAGGAAATTCCTTGTGGACAAAGAACTCAAAGGCATCCCTCTGTTCACCTGAGACAAATGCATATGTGATTGCTTCGTCTGCCCTGTTGTTTTGCTAAGCCAGACTGATACATAAATGACTATTCCTCTACTCTGTTCTCACATGGAACTTGTATATTCAGTGCAAGGCTAATCAAGAGACTTAAAAGAATGCAACCGTTTGTGTATTATCTACCTATGACCTGGAAGCCTCCTCCCCTGCTTCAACTTGTCCAGCCTTTCCAGTGTGCATCTTACACGTATTGATTGATGTCTCATGTCTCCCTAAAATGTGTAAAAACCAAGCTGTGCCCCATCACCCTGGGCACATGTCAGGACCTCCTGAGGATGTGTCATGGGCATGTCCTTAACCTTGGCAAAATAAACTTTCTAAATTGATTGAGCTCTGTCTCAGATACTTTTGGGCTCACAATATTTACAGACCTAATTCAGCCCTAATCTAGCCGCTGCATTTAGTTGCATAGTGTGAATATTTCACGTTTTACTTTTGCATTTTCATAAATGGGTATATGGATCATTTAGGTTTTTTTGTGAGCAGAGCTCTGAATATTTATTTGCCTCGTCCTGTACAAGTTTGATAATTTGTCTATGTTACATGCCCACAAATTGAATTGCAGGATTCATACACTTTATTTTTTTGAATTGGAGTCTCAGCCTGTTGCTCAGGCTGGAATGCAATGGTGCGACCTCAGTTCACTGCAACCTCCGCCTCCCAAGTTAAAGTGATTCTCCTGCCTGAGCCTCCCGAGTAACTGGGACTATAGGCGTGTACAACCACGCCCAGCTAATTTTTGTATTTTTAGTAGAGACAGGGTTTCACCATGTGGTCCAGGATGGTCTCAGTCTCCTGACCTCGTGATCTGACCGCCTCGGCCTCCCAAATTGCTGGGATTACAGGCATGAGCCACTGTGCCCGGCTGATTCATATACATTTTAAAGGTTACTGGTTATTCTTACCATTATTTAATACTATGAGACTTTAATTTCTGCAAAACAGATGAGTGCAAAATAGCCAGTTATAATGTTTCCCAAATTAACAGAGGTTTAGTTATTTTAAAAATGAGTTTATTGGCCATTTCAGTTTCTTCTCTGTAATTGCATATCCATTTTCTTTGCGCAGTTTTTGGTTGGATTTTTGATATGTAATTCTTCATATGTTGTGTATCTATATCCTTTGTTATGTGTACATTGAAATTTTATTTCCCAGTCTGTTGTCTTTTAACCTGGTTTATAGTAATAATCTTATTCTGAAGAAGCACAGGACTTGAACTAAAGGTGGAGATTTTAAAGAACTACATCCAGTATTCTTTACCAATTGGAAATGTGTGGCCGGGTGCGGTGGCTCATGCCTGTAATCCTAGCACTTTGGGAGGCTGAGGCGGGTGGATTACCTGAGGTCCAGAGTTCAAGACCAGCCTGGCCAACATGGTGAAACCCTGTCTTTACTAAAATACAAAAAAATTAGCCAGATGCAGTAGTGCGTGCCTGTAATCCCAGCTACTCTGGAGACTGAGGTAGGAGAATCCCTTGAACCCGGGAGGTGGAGGTTAAAGTGAGCCGGGATCACTCCATTGCACTCCAGCCTGGGCTACAGAGCGAGACTTGGTCTCAAAAAAAAAAAAAAAAAAAAGTGTGAATAATTAGTCTTCTTTGCTTTTCCATCTTCTTAAGACACATATAAGTGACTGAGAAGGAATAGTTACACAATAACTTTGGTTTAATAATCAGTTCAACCGAAGAATGTATGTAAATAAGGGCAGTGATACCTAACGCTGATAGTTGATAGTGTGGATTGCATAATTCAGACTGTGGGGTGACACACACATACACTCTTGGGCTTTGTCTTTATAGGTAAGGATTGGAAGAATTTTTGCATATGCCTGACACATAAGTGCTCCGTATATATTAGCTATTGTATCACCTGTAGGAAGTTAGCCTGGAAGTAAGTTTTATAGAATTCCAGCGTAGATTGCTTTGTGTTTTTTTTTTTTTTTTTTTGCCAGATTTTGCTTTCACCAACAAAAACACTAAGCTCTGCCAAGCAATTTTCGGCCATTTTGTAAGTTAGGAAAATAAACACTGAAGTGAAATGGCGGCTTTTAGGCGGGGCTCCCACAGACTTGCTCCTTTTAAGTGGAATGTTGCTGTGCTGCCCTCTTGTGGCCATTTGGGAAAAGGCGATTAAAAAATGGAACAGTAACTTAATGGCTCTCGTTTCAAAGCCCAGTTGCAAGAAGGTTAATCACTCCATTTTTACCTACTTCAGAAAGTATTTTGAAGAGATACCAATACCTTTTTGTCCACAAGTAAAAGGAAGTGGTAAACCTTTTTCTCATCAGCATTTATTTTTGATTGGAATCTGAATTCCCAGTTTTGACTTGTTCTTTTATCTGTGTATTGTATTTTCCTTTTAATTATTTGTTAAGTAAAAAATTATAAAAGTTGTTTGCAATTTAGATGTTGAATAATTTTCAGATAGTGTTTTTCATGAAGATTCTATATATATGTTGGATAGTCATTCCTGAAAATCCAATGTTTAATTGCCCTGTAACAAGTAAGCCATTGGTAGTCAGCTAATTTTATTACTTTGTTATTTAGGTGAAAGCTTAAAGGACTCCACCCACTAATTCAGTTTGACCCTTTCTATTAGTCTTGTGGGCTTTCTGCCTCCTGTACTAAACCAGCACTAAAGGTACAGCTTAGTACTAATAGTATTTACTGTTATATTTATTAGGTATTAATGACAATTCATAGTCTTTTAGGAAATGTCTTGTTTTTTTAAGGGAATAATTCGAATATATATATATACACACACACACATATATATACACACACATATACATATATATATATATTTTTTTTGAGATAGAGTTTGGCTATTGATGCCTGGGCTGGAGTGCAGTGGTGTGATCTCAGCTCACTGCAACCTCCACCTCCTGAGTTCAAGTAATTCTCCTGCCTCAGCCTCCGAAGTAGCTGGGATTACAGGTGCATGCCACCACACCTGGCTAATTGTTTGTATTTTTAGTAGAGACTGGGTTTCACCATCTTGGCCAGGTGGGTCTTGAACTCCTGACCTCAGGTGTTCCACCAGCCTCGGCCTCCCAAAGTGCTGGGATTACAGGCTTGGCCCATAATTACACTATTTTTTTTTTTTTTTGAGATGGAATCTGGCTCTGTTGCCCAGGCTGGAGTGCAGTGGCGCGATCTTATTTTCCATTTCCAGTTTATTTAGTGATTTCTCCTCTTATGAGAAGTATGAAAATTAAGTAATGCCTTTATTAAGACTTTTTTTTCTGCCTTTAAGCAGTTCCCCTACTTAGTATTTGTATTCAGTCTTAATCTGATTTTCTGGTTTCAAAAGCAGTATAAAAACACTTCTTTTTTTTTTTTTTTTTTTTGGAGATGGAGTCTTGCTTTGTTGCCCAGGCTGGAGTGCCATGGCGCGATCTCGGCTCACTGCAACCTCTGCCTCCCGGGTTCAAGTGATTCTCCTGCCTCATCCTCCTGAGTAGCTGGGACTACAGGTGCACTACCATGCCCAGCTAATTTTTTGTATTTGTAGTAGAGATGGGGTTTCACCGTGTTAGCCAAGATAGTCTCCATCTCCTGACCTCGTGATCCTCCCATCTTGGCCTCCCAAAGTGCTGGGATTACAGGCGTGAGCCACCACGCCTGGCCTAAGAACACTTTTTTAAAACACTCATTCAAATCTTTGCTTGTTTTGTGTAGGGTGGGGTGTACTTGCAGCCCTTGCTTTGGATTTAACTCTTATGGTTAGACATATTTTAGACAGTTGACTAGTTTAGACATTAAAAATACTTAAGGTATATAGTGAAGTGCTGTGAATTCACTATTAAGCTTCACTACTAAGTTTCAGTCATAAAATGTCACCAGTATCATTCCCTGAGGGCATCTGCCTCCATCAACCCCTAAAGGTAAATATGGTTGTGAACTTGGTGTTTATCTTTTGTTGGGTTTGATTTTCATTGTTGTTATTTTTGAAATTACACAGGTAATCCATGGAGCTCACAAATGTACTTCAAATAACCCATCCCCAACAGAATGAACCAGTGTTAGCAATGTGGTGATTAAAATGCATTTATACACATAGATATGTGCTGACAGAAATACAGCTTTTTTTTTTTTTTCCCCAGAAGGTATTGTATGCATTGTTAAATTTCTAGGAATCACTCTCCTACACAAACTCAGAAACACATAGCTACACAAGAAGATATGTGGAAAGATATTTATGGGTACAGTCAACAGTTTCGAAATACAAATACTCTACTCAGAAATACAGAAATATGGAAAATGTATCAAGGATATTTGCAACTTATTGATTAAGTGAAAAATCTGAAAAGAACCTAAATGTACCATTAATAGGGGAATGTTATATAAAATGTAGTGAATTTAGAGTATAAACCAGTTCAAAGGGAATGAGATAGGCATCTGTATAGACACATCCTGATGCGGACATTGGCATTCCATTGCATCCCATCTGCAGTGCTTCCCGCTTTTCAGCATAGAACAGTAAACATTTCTAGTTGGACTGTTCTAGTTATCTTCAGTAAACTAATGCTGCCTTTTGTGGGTCTTTAGTTGGTAAAGATTTTCAGTCTTTTTGTTGCCGTTGGAGTTTTTTGTTTCCTAGGAGTGTATAGACCTGTTGTCCTGTGACAGTTTTATTGGTGGTGATTGCCAAAACATGATTCTATTCTTAAACTTTCGTCTGGAGTTAAACATTGTAGTAGTTGAAAAACTAAATATGTTATTTCAGAGGGGAGGCAAATTGTACATTCTAGCGAATGAATGTGCAATTGAATCCTCCTCTAATATACCAGGCACAGAGAACATCAAAGGAGATGTGCTTAGTTTGCAAGTTTATTGGGGAGGTTGACAAGCGGCCAGATTACTTTGTAGTATGGGACAAGTGGAGGCAAGGGAGTGTAGATGTTAACAGCTGCTGGAGCTTTGGAGCGAGTCTTTCTAGGACAGCATGTGTGTCATTGCTAAAAGCATGGATAGGCAGCAGGGCATGGTAATTGAAGCTCAGATTTGAGATGTGGCTGCCTGTTTTCCATCTCGGTGGTGGTAACTGCTATGACATATGTCAGTATTGTGGAAGTATCTGATAGGTATTGAGCTTAGGATAGGAGACCAAACGATGTTTTCCAGGAGAAGGTGATACCTGAGGCCTCAAAATTAGAGAGATATTTAGTTTGCTGTGTCGGCAGTGGGTGCAGGAGCTAGAGGGGAGCAATGCTAGGTCTGGAGTCTGGAGCAGTGGGAGTGAGGGAAGAAATGATTAAGTAATGTGCTTTGAGAAATTATCAGAGGCCAGGTTTTATAGGGCATGCTGAAATTGGATGTTTTCAGTGACCCGAAGACCTGGATGCCTGGGAAGTGAACAAGCCTTCAGCTGCCTTTGCTATGGGCATATAATTTCCAGGTACTGCCTTGCCTAACATCCCTTTCAAGTAGACTGCCCTTTCTATTAAATAAATCCCTTCCTTACTTATGAGGAAATTCTGGAGCTGTCTCTGTACCTGTCTGTCCATGAGCAAATAGTGGAGGCAAAACTAATAAATTCCAACTAGTGTCATGGATTGTGGGGTGACGACTCACTAATGGGTGTTAGCTGGGGAGAATTTTGTGTTAGAAGGGGAATCTCAGCTTGGGTGTGATATGCTCACATTTCCTCTGTTTGGGTAGGGCTTTGGCATTTATAGGGCACTGCTTTCATAGCTGGCATTAGATGCTCTCTTGACACTACTAGTAGATGTCACATAGGTTGATACAGGTTAAAAGATGACACAGGCCTGAGGTGATCTAGGACTGAAATGGAAACTGCGATGCCAGAGCCCACACCTTTTAAGTGATCCTGTCACTATCCAGCTGTCCTCTTTTCTTTTTTCTTTCCTGATGTCAACCTGCCTGGTCATAGGTATAAAATAAGTGACTCAGATGCTTTGGTCACCTGGACTAGTCAGCTTGGACTGTGCAGAGGGTTAAAGAGTCAGTAATTATAATGAGGTCTTGAAACTGTTGAGTCACTTGTGACAGGGATGCCTGTTTTGGGGCCTTGTATAACAGGGATAAGAGTTAAGTTTTCTGAGTCTCTAATCTTTTGGACCCCTAGAGTAAAATAGAAATGAGCTTTAGATCCACACTTGGATTGGAATCCTGGCCCCCTCACCCTCTTCCTCAATTTCTAGTTTTGTCCATTGACCAAGTTGTATAAAAGATGTCAGTTTTTTTCGTCCTTCATATGGTGATAATAATGCCTAATAGTATTATTCTTGGGAATAAGCAAAATAATATATATACACACACACATACATATATACACATATATACATATGTAAAGTACTTAGCCTAGTGTCTGATACCTATTAGGTGATCAGGAAGTTATATGGTTTTTCTCATCTTTCCCCCCTTCCCAGTGTTGGGAACCTCCCCCCGACCCCTGCTCTCCCATTTTTTTCTCATTGCTTCCTCATGGTAACTGAAAGGCCTCCATATTGTAATGTGCTGTGGATCGCATGGTGTTATTTGATTCAGTCCTAGTTTGCAGTGTACTGCCCTGTGCACCTCTAGAAGATGCAGTGATGGTAAATATAGAGCTTCCCTTTACCCTTTCAGGTTTTGTGCCATGTGTCTTATCTCCTGGCTTCTGAACTCAGGGACTTTTCTGTTAATGTTACTGTAGGTTCTGGGTTTTTCCTTGCCCCCCTCAGAGCAAAGATAGGTAGTTTTCAAGCAAAAGAGTAGAGTGGACAGTCCACCTCTTGGTGTAGAGTCCATCCATTTGAGGTCTTTTTGCTTCAGAGTATCTTCCCCTCTACCAGCATGCCCCTCAGTTGCTTTCTCACCATTAGAGGAAGATGAGGATATTGCTTTCTCTGTACTTGAGGTTGATACTCTATCACCCCTCAGTCTCTGTGGTTTCTGGTTTGTTCCTTTAGATGTCATCTACCTGCTTAGATTGCTGCTCCCTACGGGATGTTTGGAATGAAGAAAGGAAGGGAGATGTGTGGAGGCGGATAGCAGTCTTTATTGGGTTGGGTGTTCTCATTAGCATCAGAGTGCCCTTTTTGTTTACTTGTTTCTGTTAAGTCTACCACTTCTGGATCTCACTGCAGATTATAAGGCAAGGCCTCTGGATTGAGGTTAATGTGTATAAATTTTTACAAACCACCCCAGATGAATCTCATTTGCACCTATTAGTGAGAACCGCTGATTGGATAATTGCAACCAGTTTGCATTCTTCCTCTTTGGGTAAGATGCTTTGTTTTTGTTTTGTTTTGTTTTTTGGAGACAGAGTCTCACTGTGACACCCAGGCTGGAGTACAGTGGCAAATCATGGCTCACTGCAGCCTTGACTTCCTAGGCTCAAATGATCCTCCCACCTGAGTCTTCTGAGTAGCTGGGACCACAGGCACGCACCATCATACCCAGCTAATTTAAACATTTTCTTGAAGAGATGGGGTTTGCATATTGTCCAGGCTGATCTCGAACTCCTGGGCTCAAGCAATCTTCCTGCCTAGGCTTCCCAAAGTGTTGGGATTATAGGTGTGAGTCACTGTGTCCAGCTTGGTTGTTTTTTTTTTTTTTTTTGGAGACCAAGTCTCTCTCTGTCTCTAGGCTGGAGTATAGTGGCGCGATCTTGGCTCACTGTGTCCTTTGCCTCCTGGGTTCAAGCGATCCTCCTGCCTCGGTCTCCCGAGTAGCTGAGACTACAGGTGTGTGCAGCCACAGCCAGCTAATTTTTGTGTTTTCAGTAAGACAGGGTTTCACCATGTGGTCCAGGATGCTCTGGATCTCCTGACCTCTGATCTGCCTGCCTTGGCCTCCCAAAGTGCTGGGATTACAGGCATGAGCCGCCATGCCCAGCCTGCTTGGTTTGGTATTGTTCTGTGTTTTGTTTTTTTCTTGTTGAGAGGGGAATGATACTTAATACATAAGACTTAGTGGATTCATATCTATCTGGTTTCAAATCATACTATGTTAACTAGGTGTGAGAGTTAACTTAAATACTTAAGAGCCTCAGTTCAGCCTCATTTGAATGAAGGGGACAGTAATATCCATGTTCAGAGTGTCTGTCAGGAGTCTGTCCATAGAAATCACCTGCTCTGTAGCATCATGTAAACATTCAGGAAATGGTAGCTATTGGGGATTTTGAGAATGGTAGCAATAACATTACTTGGAATGTAAAAGTATAAATGTGAATTTGAAGATTTTGGTCTTATATTATCAGCATTACTATCTGTAAATGTTTTACCATGAGAATTTTTTTTTTAAAAGCAGATTCGTGTGGCGGTTCTTAAATATTTTTAAATCTCTCTCTCTCTCTCTCAAAATAAGTCACTCAGCCTCTGAAGAAGCTTCGGGTTCAGACTCAGGCAGTCAGTCGGAAAGTGAGCAGGGAAGTGATCCAGGAAGTGGACATGGCAGCGAGTCGAATAGCAGTTCTGAATCTTCTGAGAGTCAGTCGGAATCTGAGAGCGAATCAGCAGGTTCTAAATCCCAGCCAGTCCTCCCAGAAGCCAAAGAGAAGCCAGCCTCTAAGAAGGAACGGATAGCTGATGTGAAGAAGGTATCTACTTTGCCCTACAGTACAAATGTGTTGCTAGCCTAGGACAAGCTAGCAGACCTTTATTGCTTATGAAAACTCATTAGTATATCTTGATAATGAAACCTACAGCCATTTTTTCTAGTAATATACTGTAGGATATCTGAGGATACAAATGAAGACTTCTTTCTGCTCTATTAAGGAAAATAAATTACCTGAACCATCCAATTATAGGGAGGAGAGACAAATTTTTATATGCTTGGTTTTTAACTTTATTTATTTATTTTTGAGACAGAATCTTGCTCTATTGCCCAGCCTGGAGTACAGTGGCACGATCTTGGCTCACTGCAACCTCCGCCTCCCAGGTTCAAGTGATTTCCTGCCTCAGCCACCCAAGTAGTTGAGATTACAGGTGTCCGCCACCACGCCTGGCTAATTTTTGTATTTTTAGCAGAGACTGGGTTTCACCATGTTGGCCAGTCTGGTCTTGAACTTCTGACCTCAGGTGATCCACCTGCCTCGCGCCTCCCAAAGTGCTGGGATTATGGACCTGAGCTACCACGCCCAGCTTAAAATATACTTTTAAGGTTAAAGTGAGCAGTTCCAAAGTTAATAATGTGTAGTTACAGACTGGATGGACCTACAAGCCAGTCAGAATGATTGGAGTATGCCTTTGATAATCATTATCCTAAAATGAGAACTTCTAAGGAAGGCTCTTGGTTTTCTGTGTATACATCCTTTTCACATGTTAGCTCCCTGCCCTCCTCCAAAAGCTTATTACTCATGTAAGAGTACTCAGTAGTGAGTAACTCCACATGGTAGATTTTTCATGGAAGAGTTGACTTAGATATCAGCTCTCAAAAGGGCAAATAAGAGCACAAGATAATTTTAGGATGTAAATATTACAATATATGCTGTAATAAAGTCACAGTAGTTGTGCTAGAATGCCTGTCTGATGTCTTGGAGTGATAAAACTGGTTGATGTAGTAACACTGAAATGATTTAGCCCTCCCGGTTAATAAGGGCTCCATGAAAACCCATGTTGCGTAAAACTTTCATAGCTCTAGCAGAGGTCAGGGGTGGGCCTGGGTAGACAGGCTAGAGTAAAGTGCTCTTTCCCTCCTTCCTTTCTCTGCCAGGTTTTTTCAGAGTGTTTTATGTTTACTGCTTCTTCCTGTATTTCCCACCACTTGGTTATTCCTAACTCCTTCTGGTTGGACCTTTTGTCCTTTAACTCCAAGGTGATGCTAAGGCCATTATAGAATCTGTGGACTTGGGATTACGTGATTACATTGGATTCTAGTTGTAAAATGCCTGTTCCTGGGCCATCTTCTTTTCTTTTGAAGCCTTGATTTTCTTCAGCTTACTTCATCATTTTTATGTTGTTGTTGTTGTTGTTAAAGTCATTGTTGATAATGTCCTTAGTGACATTTGGATCATTTTTCATAAAGATGAGACAGGGTCTTGCTCTGTCACCCAGGCTGGAGTACAGTGGTGCAATCACAGCTCACTGCAGCCTCGATCTCCTGGGTTCAAGTGATCCTCCCACCTCAGCCTCCCAAGTAGCTGGGACTACAGGCACGTACTGACACACCTGGCTAATTTTAAAAATTTTCTGTAGAGACAGAATCTCCCTATGTAGCCCAGGCTGGTCTTGAGCTCCTGGACTCAAGCCATCCTTCCGTCTAGACCTCCCAGGGTGCTGGGATTACATGCCTGGCCCTACCCTTTTAAATGCAAACATTTCACAAGTCTCAGTTAGTGGCTTCTTTTGTGCATGTTCTGAGCCTTACTTTTCCAAATATTCTCATGATGTTAGCTGTCACCTGTGATTTGATAACCCATATTTCTCATCTCAGCTTTTACTACTTGCTTAATTTCTGTTATACCTTTTCATGTCAGTGTTCCACAATCCATTCAAATTCCTTTTGCTGCTATGTGATTCTGTTAAAAGAATACAGAATATACTTAGTAGTAGTTATCTCTGGGTAAGAAAGTGAAAATGATTTTTCTCCTCAACTAATCTGTCCTTTAAATTTTTTAAATCACTGGTGAGGATTGTTGCATATCTTTCTTTCTTTTTTTTTTTTTTTTTTTTGAGACGGAGTCTTGCTCTGTCGCCCAGGCTGGAGTGCAGTGGCCGGATCTCAGCTCACTGCAAGCTCCGCCTCCCAGGTTCACGCCATTCTCCTGGCTCAGCCTCCCGAGTAGCTGGGACTACAGGCACCCGCCACCTCGCCCGGCTAGTTTTTTTGTAGGAGACGGGGTTTCACGGTGTTAGCCAGGCTGGTCTTGATCTCCTGACCTCGTGATCCGCCCGTCTCGGCCTCCCAAAATGCTGGGATTACAGGCTTGAGCCACCGCGCCCGGCCTGCAGATCTTAAAGGTTGTTACAGGTCTACAAAAATCAGGTCTTAAAGGCAAAGGACTAATTACTGCTACAGAATAAAAATAGATGTATTAGAGAAAGGGTGGCAGTGGTTCTCATTCTGAGAACTTCTAGCTAAGTGTTAGCAATGCCTCATCTGCATTTATCTGGGATGTTACATGACCGAGGAACTTAAAGAAAAATAAAAATTCCTGATTCTAATTAAATAATTAGACTTAATGGGGGCTTTGCTTCTTGTATTTTCAGTTTCACAGTTGGGTTAGTGCAGTCAAGACTGAAACTCAAAGCAGTAGGGAATTTAAAATTTATCAGTAAATACTTTGTCTTTAGTGGAAGCAGCTGCTGTCTCACCTTGCTGTATTATTCAGCTGTATGTTTATATTTTAATGATGGGTGAGCGGTATACCAGGTAGATTTATAGCTATTAAGTAATGAAGACATTGTTAAACTAATATTTCCTAGAATAATATGCCTATTTTCAAAATAAATAAAACTAGCAAAACAACCCTTTTGATATTTGGTTACTTGAATTCTTTTCCATTGCAATAAATGTTTGATAATAATAATGGGGGTCAAGAAAAAAGATTAATGTGTGGTCTCTTAATTTTACAGATGTGGGAAGAATATCCTGATGTTTATGGGGTCAGGCGGTCAAATCGAAGTAGACAAGAACCATCACGATTTAATATTAAGGAAGAGGTAAGGAAAAAATGTTTTAAGGGCATGCATTTAAACTCCTTATCTTCATTCTTTCTGACTAATGGTATGTGTTACCATTAAAAAGACTGAACTTCAGGCATGGGGGTTAAGTGACTCTAATATGAGCTAGCTATGAACAGATACAGTAAGGCAAGAAGTTAATAATCAAAAGAATCTAACCAGAAAGATCATATAATAGTGATTTTTTTAGTAGAGTATTATACAGAATTGACCTCAAAATTATTTATTTTTTAGGTTGTTTCTCATAATGAAAATTGATTATATAGCGAGAAGTTTACTTTTTTAAGCCCCTAACTTTCTAAATCTCCTAGATTTTTATTAAATGGGTAACTTGTTTGGTAAACAAACAGCAATAGAAATAGTTTTGGATTTATTCTTGAAAGAGGAGGGAGTGCTTAATTAATGTATCTACTTTTATTTAACTTATTAAATTTGGTTTCCTTGCTCATTTTTAGTGTGAGATATAATGAGTTTCAAACATACTTAATTGTGAGAGATTGAATAGATTGGTGATTTTAAAATTGGTGTTCTATACCAGGCTTGGTTGTCTATAGAATCAGACTTCTTTCACCTTTCTCATTTTGTGTAATGTTTTTGTGGATTCTTATTCTGAATTAGATTTATAGACTAGATTCTGAAGAGAGGTTCTTTTGTCTCAATGAAATGTCCCCTTTCTGCTTTCTTAGGAGGACTTTGCTAGTCTTAGCTATATAACGAACTTCTGATGAAAGTTAAATATTGATAGCCACAGGTCAGTGAGTTGGGTGTGGGTTTTTAAATAAATGTACCTTAAAAATCTAATTTATCCTAACATCTGCATTACATTTGTGGTTTTATTTTGAGTGACCTCTGAGCTGGTTTGCCTTTGCTTTTGTTTCCCATAGTGTCTAGCACTAGGTTACTGAGCCATGTTTGTTAAAACCAATCACATAGTTGTAGAAATCTTTTCCTCTTTTATGTATTAATTAACACATTCTCTGTAGGGTACAAGATTAACAGCAATAGGAGTAGTTTGCTATTTTCCCTAATTTTGGAGAGAAAGAGCTATTGAAATGTCTGTGACTGTAAACTTTCCTTGGTCTAGTGCTGTTAGCAGAGCACTGTTGGCTCGTGAGTGAACATACTCTTAAATGAGTCTAAAATGAATACTTCAGTAGTTGGTGCCTTTACGGCACACTGACTAAATGTTGTGGCATTTTTATTTGATATTCTAAATCTGCAGTATCCAGTATGGTCCCCACTACTCACATGTGGCTTTTAAAGTTCACATTAGTTAAAAATTCCATTTCTCAGTCACATCAGTCACATTTTAAGTGCTCAGTAGTCACATGTGGCTGACGGGTACTGTATTGGACATTGTAGATATGGGACATTTACATCGTTACAGAAAGTTATTGGATATTGCTGTTCTAGAAGTCAAGCTGAGATAAATATTTCCTGACTTTAGAGATAAGTCAGTAATAGCAGAAAGATATTAATTTTCAAATCAAAAGAAGAGAGAGTTCTACCAAGCAAGTACTTAGGTTTCTTTCTGTCTAAAAGCTCATATTGAATAATGGTATATTGAGTAGATTGTTGATCCAGGAGATAGTGTTGTCCCTAAGAACTGTGAATTAAAGTCTGTAATCATTTTTCCCCCCTCACACACTGAAGGCAAGTAGCGGGTCTGAGAGTGGGAGCCCAAAAAGAAGAGGCCAGAGGCAGCTGAAAAAACAGTAAGTCTTTCATGGGGGAAATTATTCAATCTAGTAGTTTCAAACTTGTCAGCATTTCTAGGACTGCCTTCATTGTGTCTTTAGTCTACTCCAGGTCCTTTAGTCTGCTCCTGTCTCTCTTACTAGCTCGGGTGACTATCTACCCTGACCTGTTACAATAGCAGCAGCAGCATTGGAAACCCAGGATTCTCAGTTTAACACATGGAAGGAGTCGACGTATACTCGGGCTGTTATTTGGGATCAATCTCAGCTTCTTCCATTGGATTAACCCAATTAGCCCATTGATTTTTTTCAGACAAATACGTATAAATAACAAGTACAGAGGTATTTGGTATTGTAGTAAGCAAGGAACAAATGTAGATTTGCCATTTTTATGGCAGAATTATATTGGCTGAACATCCATTTTGGTAAGAAATTACATGTTGTTTCTGTATAATTTTATTTTATTTTATTTTATTATTATTATTTTTTTTTGAGACGGAGTCTCGCTCTGTCGCCCAGGCTGGAGTGCAGTGGCCGGATCTCAGCTCACTGCAAGCTCCGCCTCCCGGGTTCCCGCCATTCTCCTGCCTCAGCCTCCCGAGTAGCTGGGACTACAGGCACCCGCCACCTCGCCTGGCTAGTTTTTTGTATTTTTTTAGTAGAGACGGGGTTTCACCGTGTTAGCCAGGATGATCTCGATCTCCTGACCTCGTGATCCGCCCGTCTCGGCCTCCCAAAGTGCTGGGATTACAGGCTTGAGCCACCGCGCCCGGCGTTTCTGTATAATTTTAATATTGCAGTTCATAAGCCAGAAAAATTTAATTTGTGGACTTAATGTGAAGTTTCTTTATAACATAGATTTATATGTTCATTATGTTTTAATTTAAAAAGTTCTTATTTATGTGATGAAATTATTTGATTTTTTTTGAGAAATAATTTTTAAAGTCATTTTTTGGAGAGGGTGTGAATCCTGTTGACAATCTGAGTTCTATAGCTTCTCTTGAAAATGTAGGTATTCAAAACTTTGTATACCAGTTCAGGGGTTCTCATGTTAAACAACTGTCCATGGCTTCTATTAAGAGCTCTAGGTACATATTTTGTGTTGGAAAATATTATTAATCTTTAGTAAGTGGCCTAAGGCAAGTCATTTGAGATTTTAAAACCCATTTCCTCATCTCCAAAAAAAAGTAATACTGTCTCCCCAACAGGATTATTAGAAACTATGCTAAGATTTTGTGACATTAAGTAAATGTAGGATATTACAGAGCCTTACAGAAAAGTCAAGTACTTAATATTGCCCTGCTAGAGTGCATTCAGTTTTCATTTGTGTTTTGGAGAAATGGTAACTAAGCAAACTGCAGTTGTCATCTTAGAAGGCTTTTGTTCTATCCCAGTCTCATGGTCTGGTTGGGAGACTATTATCTGCTTACTGGTCTCATGGCCTTTTGAGTATCTTTCCTGAAATGTCCACCTTGATTACACCTTGGGAAATCCACACATGTAATCATTACTTCACTATCTGGCTACATTCCTTTGGTCTCTTGACTGCAAGTTAAATGGTGCTGTGCTTGAATTCTTGACTTCCTGTTTTAATGGCCTTATTTGTGTGTGCAGAAGCCAGCGTTTTTTTCAGTCACTGTATAATACATTGCACTTACTCTGGTTACTGGCTCATATTCTTGTCAGCCTTTTTTTTTTTTTTTTTTTTTTTTGGAGACAGGGTCTCACTCTGTTGCTCAGGCTGGAGTGCAGTGGCTTGATCTCAGCTCACTGCACTCTTGGCCTCCTGGACTTAATTGACCCACCTAAGCCACCCGAGTAGCTGGGACTACAGGCATGTGCTATCATGCCCAGCTAAGTTTTTAAAAATTTATTGTAGAGATGGGGTCTCAGCTGTGTTTCTCAGGCTGGTTTCAAACTCCTGAGCTCAAGCAGTCCTCCAGCCTTGGTCTCCTGGGATTACAGGTGTGAGCCAGTGTGCCCTACCACTTAACAGTCTTAAGAATTCCCCAAATTTGCCAACCTTCAGTAGCATGTATGAACCTTTCTTTTCCTGAGTAGAACTTCTTAGTTCCTTGCAGAGTGGGATCTGTCTTCTTTCTCATATTGCTTCCCTACCCTAGCGCTCTTCCATAGGAACTGCCTTGGGCTGAGGTAGGAAGTTTCCCTCATGTTCGTGTGTTTGAACACTGGGCTAGTCTTCCTTTCTGCTATTCTCTGGCCAGCTGGTGAGTATTGTGGATTTACAGAGAGCTCTTCCCCTGAGTCACCAGTTGAGATTCCTGAAAGATTAATTAGAGGAGGTCTTGTAGCTGCTAACACTCAAGTTGCAAGGCACAGCACTTTAGGAGGCTTCCGTGATCCAAGCTGAGCAAGTGTAACATAACCTAATGTGTGGGCCCATGCATTTCAGAATTGAGAGAGACTCGCTCAGAGAGTGAAAGATTTGAAATATTGGCACAAAGAAACGCTTTTCTGAAACCCTTCAGAGTTTATTCACACATTTTAGAGTTTTTAAGAAGGGACAATTTTGTAAAATTGGTTTAAAAAAATTAATTCCAGGCCGGGCGCGGTGGCTCAAGCCTGTAATCCCAGCACTTTGGGAGGCCGAGACAGGCGGATCACGAGGTCAGGAGATCGAGACCATCCTGGCGAACACGGTGAAACCCCGTCTCTACTAAAAAAAAAAAATACAAAAAACTAGCCGGGCGAGGTAGCGGGCGCCTGTAGTCCCAGCTACTCAGGAGGCTGAGGCAGGAGAATGGCGTAAACCTGGGAGGCGGAGCTTGCAATGAGCTGAGATCTGGCCACTACACTCCAGCCTGGGCTACAGAGCGAGACTCCGTCTCAAAAAAAAAAAAAAAAAAAAAAAAATTCCAAACTTTAGGAAAGTTGCAAGAATGAAAGTGCAGTACAAAGGACACCGTGTATACTTTACCCATATTTTTTTTTTTTGCTTCATTTTTTGCTTCATTTGCTTTATTGTTGTGGGTGCTATTTATTTAAGAGAGAGGGTCTTGCTCTGTCGCCTAGGCTGAGTGCAGTGGTGCAATCTTGGCTCTCAGCAGCCTCAATCTCCTGAGCTTAAGTGATCCTTCTACCTCAGCCTCCCAAGTAGCTGGTACAACAGGCGTGGGCCACCATGCCTGATTTTTGTATTTTTGTAGACATACAGGTCTCACTGTGTTGCCCTGGCTAGTCTCAAAGTCCTGGCCTCAAGTTATCCTCTGACCTTGCTCTCCCAAAGTGTTGAGATTAGCAGACGTGAGCCACTGCACCCAGACTGTGTATGTTTGTATATATACACACATAATGTTTTTTATTAACTATTTGAGACTAAAATTCATAGAATTTTACCTTCTACCCCTTTCCCTTAAATATGTAAGGTATATTTCTTAAAAATAAGAAAATTCTCTTTTATAAGCACAGTACAGTACAGTTTCAACTTAGGTTTAAAACATTGCTGATGTACTTTTTTTTTTTTTTTTTGAGACAGAGTCTGGCTCTGTCGCCAGGCTGGAGTACAGTGGCGTGATCTCAGCTCACTGCAACCTCTGCCTCCTGGGTTCATGCCATTCTCCTGCCTCAGCCTCCCGAGTAGCTGGGACTGTAGGCATGTGCCACCATGTCCAGCTAATTTTTTGCATTTTTCATAGAGATAAGGTTTCACCATGTCAGCCAGGGTGGTCTCGATCTCTTGACCTCGTGATCAGCCTGCCTTGGCCTCCCAAAGTGCTGGAATTGCAGGCTCGAGCCACCGTACCCGGTTACGGATATACTTTTGTCTAATTCATATTCCAGTTTTGTCAGTTGACCCAGTAAAGTCTTTCATAATATTTTTCCATCTCTACTACAGCATTTAGTTTAGGGTCAGTTACTGCAATTAGTTGCATGTCTGGTCTCTTCTTTTTTTTTTTTTTTTTTTGATTATTATTATACTTTTAAGTTCTAGGGTGCATGTACACAGCGTCCAGGTTTGCTACATATGTATACATGTGCCATGTTGGTGTGCTGCACCCATTAACTCGTCATTTACATTAGGTATATCTCCTAATGCTATCCTTCCCTGCTCCTCCTACCCCACGACAGGCCCCGGTGTGTGATGTTCCCCACCCCGTTTCCAACTGTTCTCATTGTTCAATTCCCACCTATGAGTGAGAGCATGCGGTGTTTGGTTTTCTGTTCTTGCGATAGTTTGCTGAGAATGATGGTTTCCAGCTTCATCCATGACCTTGCAAAGGACATGTCTGGTTTCTTTAATTGGGAGCACTTTCACAGCCTTCTTTTGCTTTTAGGACATTGATGTTTTTGAAGAATGCCGTCTTGCAAGGGGCTGTGTTCTTTGGAGAATTATAAAGAGACCAGTTACCCCGTCATGATGTGTATTAGGTTTTTTTGTTTTGGGATGGACTCCCACTCTGTCGCCCAGGCTGGAGTGCAGTGGCGCAATCTCAGCTCACTGCAACCTCCGCCTCCTGTACTCAAGTGATTCTCCTGCCTCAGCCTCCCGAGTAGCTAGGATTACAGGCATGCACCACTGTGCCCAGCTGATTTTTGTATTTTTAGTAGAGATGGGGTTTTACCATGTTGGCCAGGCTGGTCTTGAACTCCTGACTTCAGGTGATCCACCTGCCTCGGCCTCCCTAAGTGCTGGGATTACAAGATGAGCCACTGCGCCCAGCCTTTTTTTTTTTTTTCCAATTAAAGAGACAGGGTTTTACTCTATTGGTGCAGATGTGTGGTCATAGCTCACTGCAACCTTGAACTACTGGGCTCAAGTGATCCTCTTGCTTCAGTCTCCCCAGTAGTTGGGACTACAGGCATGTACCACCACATCCAGCTGTATTCATATTTTTAAAGCTTGGAAGAAGTTATATAGCACAATGTACCTGCACAATATTTAAAATTTTTAAAAATTAGTTGGCATCGTTTAATTGAGAGATGGTGCATAACAATCTGTGTTTTTAGCTTCTTTTGAGAAAATTTGGTAATGCTGGCTCATGTAACAGTGATGAACCAAGAGTTCTCCATTTTGTTCTCATCTGGCCCCTGTGAGTATCTTGAGATTGTATCTCTGACTTAGAGTCATACAAACAAAACATTGAATTTTATTTAACCAACTCGTGCTGTTTTGATTGAACTCTTTTTTTCGTGCATTACCTGTTAATGTTATCCAAATTTGCTCAATGTTGTATAAGATTTTTGTTGACTCCTCGTCCTGATGGTTTTGTTTTGTTGCTGTTTTTGAGACAGCATTTTATTCTTACTAGGTGGGAGTGAAGTGCAGTGGCACATTCACAGCTCCCTGCAGCTTTGACCTCCTGGGCTCAAGTGATTCTCCCACCTTAACCTCCTGAGTAGTTGGGACTAGTAGGTGCATACCACCACACAAGGCTAATTTGTTAATTTTTTGTAAAGACTGGGTCTCACTCTGATGTCCAGGCTGGTCTTGAACTCCTTGGTTCAAGCCATCCTCCCACCATGGCCTTCCAAAGTGCTGGGATTACAGGCATGAGCCCCTGTGCCTGGCCCTTTTCCAGTGTTTTGAATTGGAGATTGTCACATATCTGTAACACAGTGGAAGGGAATCACTGTTAGCCTCAGATTTCCTATGATCATTGGAATTTTTATGAAAGGCATCCTTTCTTGGGGAAATCTACTGAAGATTGAAGAAACAAAAGTAGCTACTTCCCTCTTTTCCAGATGTCTTCTAAGTGGAGGAAAAAGGAGTTTTCTTTTTTACAGACAGTTAATAGCAAACCTTACCAACTCTTGGTCAAAGTTCTGGCTCATTATATTTAAAAGTAGCTTTTGTTCATTTCCTACTTTATAGTTGATTAGAGTTGATTTGTCTTTCTTAGGATTTGTGTCTAGCCAACCACCTTTTCCCAATAAAGGAAGAAAATTACATACATTTAAGTTGCATTTTGACTTTTTCCATGTTTGTTTACATTGCCTTGCGGCCTTTTGGCTAAATCTTGGTATTTTTCTCCCTAATTCTCAAAATTTTGGGAAAAATTTAGTTGAATTTTGTGTTTTTACGGTATCTAGGGGATTCTGTTAATGGCCTCTTAAGCTGAATATTATGTTTCCTTTGGTACACATTTGTGTGTGTGTCTGTATTCTTTTTTTTTTATTATTATACTTGAAGTTGTAGGGTACATGTGCACAACGTGCAGGTTCGTTACATATGTATACACGTGCCATGTTGGTGTGCTGCACCCGTTAACTCGTCATTTACATTAGGTATATCTTCTAATGCTATCCCTCCCCCTCCCCTCACCCCACGACAGGCCCCGGTGTGTGATGTTCCCCTTCATGTCCAAGTGTTCTCATTGTTCAATTTCCACCTATGAGTGAGAACATGTGGTGTTTGGTTTTTTGTCCTTGTGTTAGTTTGCTGAGAATGATGGTTTCCAGCTTCATCCATGTCCCTACAAAGGACATGAACTCATCCTTTTTTATGGCTGCATAGTATTCCATGGTGTATATGTGCCACATTTTCTTAATCCAATCTATCATTGATGGACATTTGGGTTGGTTCCAAGTCACATTTTTTTGCTCACGATCTCGTATCTTAAACTATCCTTTATTGTAGCCTGACTTACAATGTATGGCTTAGTGGTGGAGTCTTGATAAGATTTGTATTTTATAAGAGGCCAGTAATGTAGGAGAGGACAGCAGTTTCACATGTGGGAGAGCCTTATACATCTGTAGGGATGGGAAGTAATTTCTTTGTAACCTGCTCAGTCACTTTTTTCACTTCACCCATTCTTCACAGTGACTTAGTATTGCTGGTCCTTACTATCTTTTTTCTTGTTCTTGTAAATTAAAAGGAAACTTGAAAGAATCCAACCAGTTTCAAATATACATACACACACACTTAGGCCTTTTAAACGCTGAGTTTTTCAGATACTCCTAGGATGTGTAAGCCTGGCTTTAATGTTTTCTGATTCTTTGGTCCTCAGTGAGTTATGATTGAGAGTAGCAGGGCTGAGGGTTGGTGATAATGGCCAAGCAACTCATTTCCTCACTGCACTTCAGTTTCCTTCTCTGGGAGGAGAGCTTTGGACTAGTTGATTTGCTAAGTTTTTTTTTTTTTTTTTTGCATTCTTATATTGGGAGATTCTAAGTCTCCCGATTGTTCATAAGTCTAAATCTGTAATCTAACTGGAAAACTCTAGCCTCAACACATCAATTCTCTGTGTTTGCTGTCTCCCATACTTGTAGAAGTGGACCTCATTGGTAGCCCTGGTTTAGGTTCTCAATTCCTGGGGGAGATACGGTAATTAGAATTTATTGGTGACTGTGGATCTTTCTTGTCTGAAGGAATAGCTGTTCATATTCTTTCAAGCATGCCTCTACTTGTCTCCAGTGTGACTGTGTAAGCACCCTCTGAGGGGTAAACTGTTGTGGACTTGGTCTAAGGGAGACTGCAGACTCATGTGCTGGTCTCCCACTTACTGTAAACATCTTCCTTTCTTCCTGGTGATCACCTTATATTCCTTGGATTCTTAGCAAACATTTATTGTACTATGCTCCGGGGAAGCAGAATTAGACCAGTGTCCAGAGTGTATATACGAAGGTCTTTGTTTTAAAGAGACTGAAGGATATTAGGCAATACTAACAGGCCTTTCTGTCTTACCAGTAGCACCCCTACCTGTCTGACTGATTGATTGTGCATTCTTTAATTTTTTTTTTTTATCCTAACAAAGAAACATCTCCATTTGCCTGACTTTGGCTAATCTCTGGTACAAAGTCGGAACAAAAAGGCTTGGTGTACAAGGAGCCATCTGCTGGAGAAATGCATATGAAAACACGCAGTGCTAGTAGAAGTTGAGTAATATTCATAAAAGCGCTCCACCGACTGTCCATGGGAGGCCTGAATTGTTGTTTTTTCCCCCTAAGGTCTCTACCAATTCAGGTATAGGGTGACTGTTGTAGCTTTTAGGAAGGTTCTCAATCTACAGATCAGCTACCTCCTTTTAGTAAGCTTTCACTGTTACTTTGACCTGTTCTCCCATGAAGAATATTGATTTGACTTTGCAGTTCTGTAGCTATTGTCTTTAGTATGACCTCATTCCCTATAAAGTGACCCATAGACAAATTGGTATTGTTTTATTTACAGAGAAACCTCAGGCACTTGTCTGTCAGTTTTTTTCCTAGGTATTTCATGCCCAGCAGCTGTTTACGTTTCTTTCCTCTTCCCTGCAGGTGAGAAATGAGTGAGGTCCCTACAATATCTTGTTTGATTTTCAAGTAAACTAAAACTGTTTGGGGTAGTAGGACACCTGTAGGTTATGACTCTTTCAAGCCTTCTAAGATCTCAAGGAGCAAAGGAACATCTACTGTATCTAATAATAAAAACTACATCTGTAGCTGAACAGATTATTTAGTTATATGATAGGTTTATTGTTGAAAAATAATTTTAGGGACTGTTTCCTTAAATGTATTCTAAAGACTTACAATATCTAGTATAGTGGTTCTCAGAGTTTCTACCCGGTACCAACATTATTTGAATTTGTTGAAATTCATATTTTTTAGGCCTCACCTGAGACCTACCGCATCAGAAACTCTAAGGACCAGAAATTTTTTTTGTTGGGGAGGGGCAAATGGGGGCAGGGTTTCGCTCTTATCACCTAGGCTGGAGTACAGTGGCAAAATCACAGCTCACTGCAACCTCAAACTCCTGGGTTCAAGTGATCCTTCTGCCTCCTTAGCCTCCTTAGTAACTAGGACTGTAGACATACTCCACCAGGCCTGTCTCAATTTTAAAATTTTAACTTTAATTTTTGTAGAGAGGTGTCTTGTGTTGCTCAGATTGGTCTCGAACTCCTGGACTCAAGTGATCCTCCCGCCTTGGCCTCCCAAAGTGCTAGGATTACAGGCATGAACCATCTCACTTGGCCCAGAAATCTTTTTTAACAAGCCCTTTAGGTGGTTCTGATACATTCTAAAGTTTTGGAACCACTGATCTTGTGCATGTTGTGGTTTCAGTCTTGTCAGTAATAGCAGTAAATTAAAAAAAATACATATATATCCATTTTTATTTATTTTTGTTACTGGAGATAAAATAGGAATAGATATTATGTAGTCCAGGAAGGATCACAATTCAAGTTTAAACGGAGCTAGAATCTCTCTTAGCATATCTGAAATATGCATGTTCTGCCCTTTGGATAGTAACATTGAAATTGGTTTTGTTGGATCATTTATCTTGAAGGATTCTTTTAGAAAAAAATTATTTTGTTTTGCTTTGATCGCAGAGAAAAATGGAAACGGGAACCCTCAGAAGATGAACAGGAGCAAGGCACCAGTGCAGAGAGTGAGCCAGAGCAAAAGAAAGTAAAAGCCAGAAGACCTGTGCCCAGAAGGTGCACTGTTTGCTTAAAATCTCTACTTCTGGATGAGCTTAATCTGCCATAGATTGGGAAGGATGATGTCTTGCTAGAATGAGAGCTTTAATGAGATACATTGTGTTTTGATTCTGGGTTTTAGATGTCTGTGGTTCATTTTCAGCCAGCCTACACTGCAGGTCTTACTGATTCTTTCTTCACAGACTAGCTATCATGGGGAAAACATGTCTTCCGCTTTTAGTAAAACTCCTTATATGTTTGGCCAGGGTACAGTCTCTTTCTGGGAGAACAAATTGTTTAAAACACTGTTTGCCTGGCTTAAAGCATACTTGAGTGGTTTATTACCTTGTTCATAAAATCTATATAACATTAAACAAATATTCTGATTGTGTAGAGAAGGAGGTAGGCTGAAATAGCAGCAAATTATGCTAATTTTCGATAAGACAGATGGCAGCCTAAGATAGTGATGACAGGAAAAGGGAGTCAGAAGACAGACAGGCCCCAGGAAAAATTACCTTCTTATAGTATTGCTTAGAATGGGCTCAGCAAACTATGCCCTTTGGGCCAAATTTAATCTAGCACCTATTTTTATATGGCCTGTGAGCTAAGAATAGTTTTTATAGGTGAACATTTCTAATTTACAGTTTAAGGATAGAGAGCACTAAATTTGAACTCCAATTAAGTGAAATGTTATCCCCTCAAAAACAATTCTTTCTCATTGGTAGATATATAGCAGTAAATGTACTTGATTATTTCATTTTGAATTTTATAAAAAGTTTGTGAAAATGTATTTTCTTTCATTACGTTAAGGACGTTTTGCCCCATTTTGCCTCTTGGCTGGCAGAGCCTAAAGTATTTACTCTCTGGCCATTTACGGAAAAAGTTTGCTAACCTCTGACCTAGGACATTGTGCTTACCCCCCAACCCCAGCAGGGGAATTTGTCAACTGAATTTTATCTTATTTTATCTCATTGTAAGCTTCAAGACTGAAATGTCACACCAGTTCTGTCTTTTAGAATTTTACTCATTATTTATTATATCCTTTATCATCTGTCTAGGTTTGGTTATGAGAAAGGTATGGGAGGTATGAGAGAAAGAGATAATAAATGTGATCATGAGTTTTCATTTCTCTCCCTCTCTTACTACTTTCACCTTTTTATCACTGATGGAATATTTGGGGATTTCCTTATGTGAGCTTCTAGACTGTGGCTTTCAGTCCTGGCCATCTCCCTGGTCTGTCGAAGTTAATTCTGTGACAGGGCACACAGTCTCTTAGGTAGTCTTTATGTATAGTTACTTCTTGTGCGTTGCTTTCTTCACACAGATAATAGCATCCTCTGCTTCTTGTTCTGTAGGTTTCTTTATCCTGGAAATCCTTTCGTATTAGTATACAGAAAACTCTTTTTTTTAATAAGTACATGGTACTGTTTAGTTCCTAGTTGAAGAATATTTAGAGTTTTCTTAATGTTTTGTTATTGCAAATAATACTATAGTGAATACTTTATTATACCTGTTTAGGTGTATATCAGTAGGATTAATTCCTACAAGTAAAACTGTTAATTCCTACAAGTAAAATAGTTTGATAGCTATTTCCAATTTGCCTGCCAAAGAGATACTACCATGAACAAAATGCTGTGTATGTGTTTTTATATCACGTCATCCTGATGAACATTTGTGAAATACTCACTTTCTTTCCCATAAATGATTGAGGATTATCAGCATTAGAAAGAATGACCCTCCTGTTGAAAATCCAAATTTCTAGTGAATTAGAATTTCAGGGAGTAGGGCCCAAGAATATGCATGTTTAACATTCCCCAAGTGAAATGTTACATTCTGATGTATGAACCACTGCTCTGGGAAATACTGTAATATAAAGTAGACACTAAATGATAGAGTGAAGACTTAGCTTTTTGTTTCTCTTCTCATTTTAGAACAGTGCCCAAACCTCGTGTTAAAAAGCAGCCTAAGACTCAGCGTGGAAAGAGAAAAAAGCAAGATTCTTCTGATGAGGATGATGATGACGACGAAGCTCCCAAAAGGCAGACTCGTCGAAGAGCGGCTAAAAATGTTAGGTAAGTTGTGCCCCAGAATGTTTCACTGGTGCAGTGTGATAAAGTAGTTGGTTAGAGTTTGGTTCTCATAAGTTCGGGGTTGTGCACTTAATAGATAAAAATAACAACCTATGTCCTGAGGTTGTTTTCAGAAATCTGGTTAGCTTTCTTGCAAAAAGAATGGTATTGAGCCAAGGGGAATATGAAAAGAGTAGCAATAGCTCATTTGAAGCCTTTGTTCCTGCCAAAGAACCACCACAAGTTCACCTCCTGTCCAATGGTGACTTAGTGGCATTATCTTCATTTCGTAACTTTTTTTTCATTAAAGATATTTGGATTATATTTCTACTTCTGAATTGCTCTTCTGAGTCACAGACATTTTTCTGAGGTTCAACTTAATGTGTTGCTACTTGAATCTAATTTTATCAAGTACTACTAGGATATGAAGCATTAATAGGAATTATTATTAGTGAAATAGGCCAGACACAGTGGCTCATGCCTGTAATTCCAACAATTTGGGAGGCCAAGGCAAGCAGATTGCTTGAGCCCAGGAGTTTGAGATCAGCCTGGACAACAGGGTGAGACCCTGTCTTTACAAAAAGTAAGAAAAAGCCAAGTGTGGTGGCAGCATGCACCTGCATTCCCAGCTACTTGGGAGGCTGAGGTGGGAGAATCCTGGGAGATGGAGGTTGCAGTGAACTGAGATCATGCCACTGCACTCCAGCCTAGGCGAAAAAGCTAGATTCTGTCTCAAAAAGAAAAAAAAAAAATGAAATAAAGAAACAGATATATGCAAACACTAGTAGTTTACTTTATAGAAATCAAGTATTTTTTTTTTTAGATTTTACAGATTTCTTTTGTTCTTCTTGGAGATGGTGAAAATGAATCCTAGAGACATTCATAACTTATTCAGTGTATCCAGTTAATAATTCCAAAGCTAGGTCTAGGCTTTGAGTATGCTAGTATATAGCCTAGCACTTTTTCTTACTATAACTGTACTACATCCAGGATTGTTTTTCTTTCTTGTGACTCAATCATTTGTTGTTAAATGGGAAGTTACATATATATATATATATATAGAGAGAGAGAGAGAGAGAGTTATATATGTGTATATATATATTTTTTGAGACAGTTTTGCTCTGTTGCCTAGGCTAGACTGCAATGGCACGATCTCGGATCACTGCAACCTCCACCTCCCAGATTCAAGTGATTCTCCTCCCTCAGCCTCCGGAGTAGCTGGGATTACAGGCGCCTGCTGTGCCGGCTAATTTTTGTATTTTTAGTAAATACGGGGTTTCACCATCTTGGCCAGGCTGGTCTCTAACTCCTGACCTCGTGATCCACCTTCTTCAGCCTCCCAAAGTGCTGGGATTACAGGTGTGAGCCTCCATGCCTAGCCAGTGTTTTTCTTTTTCATTTTGTAAACCATCAAGTACTTGTGTTGAAGCTTCCAACAGTTTGGGAATACTTAAATTTCATATTCTTGTTACTGGGAGACAACAAACAGGGTTGAAATTTTTAATTTTAGAAATATTGCTTCTCTTTTTGCCTGATTAAATGGTAGTACATTTTTTCTTCCATTATGCTTTTTCTTCTTTTGTGGTAGTCTGCTTTTTTGCATAATAATCTGATACTAAAAAATGAAAAAAATAGAAGTGTCCTTATAGTTTTCTTTATCTTGCTTACACAAATTAGTATAAATATAGCATTTTTATTTTCAAATATGAGTTAGACTTCCTACAGTTGCTTAGGAGCATGCATCAGCTCTTTAGGAAAAAAAAGCAAGCTTTGAACCTACCAAATGGCAGATCTATAAAACAACATGTTTTTGGAACCAAAAGGGTATGGTTTCTTATTCTAGTGATACTTATGTGTGGCAGTTTAATTCTGAAGAGATCATTTCTCATTTATTCAGCATTATTCCTCTTGCAGTTACAAAGAAGATGATGACTTTGAGACTGACTCAGATGATCTCATTGAAATGACTGGAGAAGGAGTTGATGAACAGCAGGATAATAGTGAAACTATTGAAAAAGTCTTAGATTCAAGACTGGGAAAGAAAGGAGGTATGTGTATTTGGGGAGCAAATTGCGTTTTATATATGCTCAGTAAGGCTCAGATTTTAGGTATTTTAGCTCTGATGTGATGAATTTTAGTCTACTGCTGTATTTGTTATGATATGTAGAAGTCTTTCTGACCCAGTGTTTCAGAGCTGAGGACAAAGGCATGTGTCCACTATGTCTTTAAGATTTTAAATTAAGCTAGTATCGATAAGTGTCAATGTCTTATAAAGCAGTGATATAGCAGAGATACCTGCTAATTCACATTAAGCAAATCCATCTTTGGTTATTTGTTTCTTAATCTCCTTGTGAAAATACCAAACTGGTTAAATAAATATTTTGGTACTATCGACGATTTTTAAATACTTAATTTAGATATCTCATAACTAAGTTGCATTAAACTTTCGTAAAGGAAATACCAAAATGCTTTTTCTTTTGGCTTTTTTTTTTTTCTTCATTCTGTCTTCTATTGAGGTTAAGAGAGTTAACAGGGGACTTCGAGTAGGGGAGGTTGGAGGAGGATATTTTGATGTTTATCCTTAGTCTTGGAGAGAGGGATTTGTTTTACGAGTTAGTAAGGGACCAAAACAAAAGGATGTTACTGCTCTGTTTTTATTGTTTTTGGATAAGGGATTTCTTTGATTTCACCTGCAAAATTTGGAATATGTAAAAATTGGGTTTACATTTTTAAAATACTTGAAATTTGTGATTGAGTCCATCCTGTGCTGTTTGTGAGTTTGTACTTATTTCAGGTTGGACTATTTTGATGCTTCATCCAAAAAGGGAGTCTTTAGAGAATTGCTTTCTTGGGAAGCTTTTTAATATCTAGTGTAATATACTCTCTTTCAAGTGTACTTAATCCTTTTGCAGCCACTGGAGCTTCTACTACTGTATATGCGATTGAAGCTAATGGAGACCCTAGTGGTGACTTTGACACTGAAAAGGATGAAGGTGAAATCCAGTACCTCATCAAGTGGAAGGGTTGGTCTTACATCCACAGCACATGGGAGAGTGAAGAATCCTTACAGCAACAGAAAGTGAAGGGCCTAAAAAAGCTAGAGAACTTCAAGAAAAAAGAGGATGAAATCAAACAATGGTACATTTTCCATCATGGATTAAAGAAATATATTTGCAGCCTGAGGGAAGGGGAGGTTTTAAAATAATGCATGGAGATCACAGCTATCTAGAATCTCAGATTTTGCTTTGATCATCTAAACATGGAGCCATTTACAATTCTATTTTATAAGATTGTGACCAGAAGATACTATATTTTTATATACGATTACCAAGTTTTTGGAGTTAACTAGCTTATGGAGCATTATTCACACATTCTTTAATTTTCACAATAAATGCATGAGATTTGTACTGTTATTACCCGTTTTATAGATGGGGAGAATATGGCACACAGCAATTCTGTGGGTGGACTCAGGATTTGAATTCTGACACCCTGAATCCAGAGCTTATTCTCTTAAGCACCTTGTTATTTTCCTGTAGTTAGGCTGGGATGGCTTAGATGTAAAGAATATTCTGGAACTCTCTGGGTTATGATACAATTAAAACTAATTCTGGTTTTATACAATTTGCAGAAATGATGTGAAGGAGATGATTAAGTAACTAAAACTGTGACAGTCCTTGTGTGTTTAGTTTACTTACAGCCTTGAATGTCTGGGTGTTGTATATGGGAAATATGTGGAGCTATACCACACACAAACCTAAACTGGGTAATAATGGTATCAAGTTCAGCCTGAAGATATACCTGTCTGTGTGGTGTGATCAGCCTATTTTTGTGTGTGGAATGTGGACAGTAATTCTGGTTTTATTACTGTGCAAAATGTGCTACTTTAGTAAATTACATGTTTTTCCTTTGACTCAAAACTGAAAATATGTACCCCTTAGATGGTGGGGTAGGCTTGTAAAGCAGTTAGAAATTTGAAGTCCTCTGAAATACAATAATTCTAATGTTAAGTTGCTGCTGTTGTCATCTGAAAAGTTTTGGTACTAAGAATAACTAGTTTTCCAAAAGTCGTGTTTAATCAATCCTAAAACCCATACATATATGAGAAAAGGCATAGTTTTATTTTCTTGATCTGTTTAGATGTGTGAATTTGTCACATGAATCTATCACATAAAATAGTTATTTTTAGGTCTCTTTTTAAACAGGACACATCAGAGAGGCAGGTAACTGGTATATCCTTCTATGAGTGTAAGGTTTTCAGTGTTTTCTAAAAGTGTGTGTGTGTGTTTTTTTTTTTTTTTGTAAAATCTCTGGCCTAATTACTAGTAAAGATTACTCAAGGGGCAGATGTGAGTAAAAAATAGGTTTTCTTTTCCACCTTTGACTTTTGCTTTGATGTATTGTGTGTGGATTCCCAAACTTTAGTTTACGTGTACTTTTTCTGTCTGTCTGCCATCCAGGTTAGGGAAAGTTTCTCCTGAAGATGTAGAATATTTCAATTGCCAACAGGAGCTGGCTTCAGAGTTGAATAAACAGTATCAGATAGTAGAAAGAGTAATAGGTAAGTCCATGGTAACTCACTTCAGCCATGTTTGAACTCAAGGAATAATGGCTTTTGCTTTTGGGAGTAATGTAAATTTAAAAAATGCACTTTGGAGACTAGACAGGTCCTAGATTTATTTTAAAGGAAAAGCTAAGAAGATTGGCTGGTAAATTTGGATGTGGGGGATGAAAGAAGGAGGTGTTAAGTATCATGTCAAGATTTTCGGCCTAAACATGTAGAAGTATAGAGGTACCATTTACTGAAGTAGAAAAATGAAGGGAAGAGCCGATCATTGCAGTGAGAACCAAGACCTTAGTTTGATATTTGTAAGTTTGATTTACTTCTTAGTCATCTAATTGGAGAATATAATGAAGGCTGCAGCATATGTGAACCTGGAGCTTAGAACTCTTAGTCTGGGCTGGAGATTTAAATTTGGAAATTTATCAGTATTTAGGTAGTACTTAAAGGCTGAGATTGAACAGGATCATCAGAAATAGAGTACCACATGGTAAGAAGTAGTATGAGAGCATTTCAGCTTTTGGAAGTCAGAAAGAAGCTAGCAAAGGAGACTGAGAAAGAACAGTCAGTGAGACAGGAAGAGAGCTGAGAGAGAGTGGGTCCCTGGAAGCCAAGTGATTCACATAGCCAGGAGGGAGGAAATGCTGTCAGTCAAGGACGATTAGGACTGAGACTTGATCTGTGAATTTGGCACTGGTGAAATGCATCCATGGAGTGGTGAGGGTGTGGCTAGGGTAGGTTCCAGAGAAAATGAGAGGGGATAGCAAGTATAAACAACTCATTGGGGGAGTTTTCTTACAAAGAGGGACAGAGAAGTGGAGTGTCAGCCTGAGAGAGAGATGAGAAAAATAATTTTTTTTCCTTCTTCCTTTTTGTTTTTTTTTTTTTTTTGAGATGGAGTCTCGCTCCATTGCCCAGGCTGTAGTGCAGTAGCGTGATCTTGGCTCACTGCAACCTCTGCATCCTGGGTTCAAGTGATACTCCTGCTTCAGCCTCCTCAGTGGCTGGGATTATAGGCACTCCCCACCCCCACCACGCCTGGCTAATTTTTGTATTTTTAGTAGAAACAAGAGTTTCACCATGTTGGCCAGGCTGGTCTTGAACTCCTGGCCTCAAGCAATCTGCCTGCCTCGGCCTCCCAAAGTGCTGGGATTACAGGCGTGAACCACTGTACCCGATCTTTTTTTTTTTTTAAGGTGTGAGGTGGTAGAATCTATTTGCATTCTTATTCATAGAACCTAAACTGTTTCATTCTTCATTGTGTTTATAACTTTTCTGTCTTATTTTGTATTTGTTTAGCTGTAAAGACAAGTAAATCTACATTGGGTCAAACAGATTTTCCAGGTAAGCAAGAAATTTTATTTATAAATGTTCAACATTTCAGAACAGTGTATGTTTTGCAGATTATTTTCTTTTGCCACGTGATGTTTTGTTGATTATGCATAAAACAGAGTGTCATTTTTCACTTTTAATTGACAGTTGCTAATCTATAAATTTTTTTATATGAAATAGCTCACAGTCGGAAGCCGGCACCCTCAAATGAGCCTGAATATCTATGTAAATGGATGGGACTGCCCTATTCAGAGTGTAGCTGGGAAGATGAAGCCCTCATTGGAAAGAAATTCCAGAACTGCATTGACAGCTTCCACAGTAGGAACAACTCAAAAACCATCCCAACAAGAGAATGCAAGGTATGGTGATGGTTGGCTTTTGTTTTTTCAGGGAGAAGATATACTGATACAGAGGATTGGTCACATATGTGCTGAGAAAATATTACAAAATGAAATGGTGATTGCCATTTTGAAGTGAAAGAAGGTGACTTAAATGTGACATTAAAGCAAAAGCAGAGAATGAATTATTTCATGGCTTTGTTGACTTCTTTAATCTTGCAATTTACATAGTTAGAAATAGAGATATTTTGGAGAGTACTTAAAAGGATTTAGACACTTTTATTTTATTATTTTATTTTATTTTGAGGCAGAGTTTTGTTCTGTCGCCCAGGCTGGAGGGCAGTGGCACTATCTCTGCTAACTGCAACCTCCGCCTCCTGGGTTCAAGTGATTCTCCTGCCTCAGCCTCCTGAGCAGCTGGGATACAGGCACGCACCACCACTTCCAGCTAATTTTTTGTATTTTTAGTAGAAATGGGGTTTCACCATGTTGGTCAGGCTGGTCTCGAACTCCTGACCTCAAATGATCTGCCCACCTCGGCCTCCCAAAGTGCTGGGATTACAGGCGTGAGCCACCATGCATTGGCTCACACCTATGGTTCCAGCTACTTGGGAGGCTGAGGTGGTAGGATCGCTTGAGCATAGGAGTTTGAGGTCAACCTGGGCAAGATTGTGATACCCTTTCTGGGAGCAGGAAGTGATATAATAGGCGAGTATCTTTGAATTCTAAGAAGTTAAATATATAGGCTTATTTGCTAGATTGACTGTATAAATCCTTTCCTTGGAATTTATTCCATCAGGAAAGTGATGTGCTTGGGTCCTCAGTAATAAAATATCAGACAAGTGGTATGTCTCTAGAAGTTGACATTCATGTTAATGGCACTAGAATTCTATCTGTGAAAACCAGTATTTAATTGCTGGTCAAAGAGTGTGATAGGGAAAATGTGATCAGAGAAGCACCGATGTAGAAGTCTCTGAGCTCCAGTGTTCATTGAATGGGTTTTAAGAGGAAGTTGTGGTTCTCGAGCTGCCTCTGGCCCTTGTATAATGGATTGGTGCTGCTGGCTGGACAGACAAGAGGGGGGCTCAGGGTATTGCCCTCCCATGGAAGGTATCAAGAAAAAGATTCTTGTAGTGGTAGTTCAGTAGGAGACTGCTAGACTCCAGGGGTGAGGAGAAGAGGAATGATGTTGACAAGTACATCAAGGTCAAACTGTGTGTCTTGGCTACCTCGAAGGGTATTTTGACTTTATCTTCTAGGTATTGGTACTACTGAGTACAGTGGCAGTATGAAAACAGTATTTTATTTAGAAAGCTTCATCTAATAGCAGTATATAGGAGACTCTGGAGTAAGTAATTATTAAAGCCAGAAGGTCCAGCCAGTAAGATGTCATCGAAGTCCATGAATGAAGAAGTAGTGTGAGGACAAGGGAAGTAACAGTGGCATGGAAGGAGTGGATGGGAGAACAATTATGGGGTAGATTTGGTAGGAATGGATGGATGGCTGGATTTTGGAGAGTAAGCAGTCAGATTCCATTCACTGCCAGCGGCCCTCATAGGAGAGCTGAATATATCAGTAACCTTATCAAATACTCTTATTAGGATGATACTTCTCATAATGTACCCTATAGAGCACTAATCTTCAGAGAAATGTCCCCTGAAAAAAGACTTCTGGCCATGTAACTTTGGGATACATCCCTGAATAAATTTCTCCTGTAAATTCACACTATGGACACACATTTTAGACTTTGAAAAGTCATGAGTAAAGAAATTTGTTTAACTTTTTCATCGGTTGTTTCCTAAACTGATTTGGCCACAGAATCCACATTTTTATGCAAACCATAGAGGCTGACCTCACTAGAATGCTACCCTTCAAGCCTCTGGGGCTGAAAACCTTCTCTTCAGAACCTTGTTGTTTCTGAAGGGAAAACCAAATTCACACAATTTAAAGGGTTTAAGGTAGATAGGCTGCATTTCTGAATTTATAAATCCTGTTATGGTGAAGATCAACTGCGTTTAGCATATGACAGCTGGAGGCAGTGTTTTGTACTTTTTAGAATAAGATAACATGAAGATAATTGTTTCTGAAAATAGGAGACTCTCACTGCCATATAATAGAGAAGACATAAAGTGCTATTTAATGATATTCATAGACTTATTTCTGGAAAGGGACAAGTTAACTAAAAATATTTTGTTTGAGGATGAACCAACTCTGGCTTATGGAATATAAACCATAAGAAAGGGGTGATGGAGTGAGCTGGTGATTCACACATGAAATTTACATTTTTGGCCAGGTACAGTGGCTCACGCCTGTAATCCCAGCACACTGGGAGGCCGAGGCCGGCGGATCATGAGGTCAGGAGATTGAGACCATCCTGGCTAACACGGTGAAACCCTGTCTCTACAAAAAATACAAAAATTAGCTGGGCATGGTGGCAGGCACCTGTAGTCCCAGCTACTTGGGAGGCTGAGGCAGGAGAATGGCGTGAACCTGGGAGGCAGAGCTTGCAGTTAACTGAGAGTGCGCTGCTGCACTCCAGCCTGGGTGACAGAGCGAGACTCCATCTCAAAAAAAAAAAAAAAAAGGAAATTTAGGTTTCTATGCTTTGATGCCGAATACGTGAATTGTGACTAGCATTTTAACATAGTACCAGTAAGAAAATTTTCTTTCAGACTTGGGTTTTTGTTTTTCAGGCCCTGAAGCAGAGACCACGATTTGTAGCTTTAAAGAAACAACCTGCATATTTAGGAGGGGAGAATCTGGAACTTCGAGATTATCAGCTAGAAGGTCTCAACTGGCTTGCTCATTCCTGGTGCAAGTAGGTAGAAAAATATGAGTGCAGTTTTCCTTACTGTTTCTGTCTTCTTTATTGTTAGATGTCAAGAATTCTTTTTTTCTTTTTTCACACCCTTGTTATATCTCAACCAAGAAATCTTTACACTGCATATTACAGAAATAAAATATGATTGAGAGAAATCCTTCCTGGAAATTTTTATGTATGTATAATACCATTTTATTCTGATATAAAGAATACTTTGTTATTTCATTATTTGGTGGGTAATTTGTCATAGCCAGAAACCTCTATTATCATGTTACTCATGAGTGTAAATAGCAAGTTAAGTCACCCAAATCTTTAATGTGGGAGGAGTTACTCAGGAGGAATAAGAAAATGTCTTTTTCACATGTATTTTCTTTCTAGGCCAGGCAAACTTTTAAGTTAATTTCCTACAGTAGTGCTGTAGAGAATGTGATTCCCCTCCCTTCACCCCACTCCCTACCTGTATAGACTGTAGGATTATCCTGTTCAGAGGAAGGTTGAACCTGTGAAAGTATCCTTTTTATAATGATACCACATTAATCTTGGGGGGGGGGGGAAAAAAAAAAAAAAGATGAGACAGTGATAGCACTGGAGGTTTAAAGGTACATTTGGGAAGTACTTACAAATTTTCTTCACCAATTTCAAGTAGTTCCTGATTACTAAGTGCTAGGTGTTAGAAACAAATGCTTGTTCCTCAGTGCTGAAAAGAAGAACTAGTGCTCAAGGAATTTTCTCAGCAAGGTGATTTTACTTTCTGCAGAAAGGGTGCTTTTCAGAAGCCTAATTGTCATGAGAGCACACTGAACAGAGAACAGCAGAGGTTTTTATCCCTGACGCATTGAGTCCTTACTGTTGTGTCCTGTCTCCATTGGCTGGAGCTGGACCGCACAATCTAGACGGAGTACGATTGGCCAAAAACACAAAACTTTCCTAAATAGGTAAATGCACAGTGGAAAACAAAGGAAAGGGGTTGTTTACGGGGAACTAGGAGAATAATAACATTTCCAAATAAGAAAGAGGCGTAGACTGTAAGCCAGGAAATGTCTGGGCGTGTTCGGACATTTCTGAGCAGGTTATAGTCCAGAACAGATAACCCGTTTTAAAGTACAAGGACATAGAATGTACTTACTCCCTTACTATATTTAACAGCCACATAGAGCTTAACAAAGGAAGAGTTATTAGCAAAAAGCAGGGAAGCTTGAAGGAAGTTAATTTTTAAAAGAAACTATTATTTCTAACACTTATTATTTATTCTTTAACAAAAGGGGAAACTTTGAAGAGGAACTTTTTACTTTTCACATAGGGATCCATTAGTCCTTGAGAATTTAACAGTGAACCAATATAGATGTATTTTGCTGTCCTTACAGAACATGCAGTGTAAGAAGTACCTTTAATGCCTACCCACACACTTCTTTCTCGAAGTGCTCAATTAAGTGCAAGCTCTTAATGTCTTTAGTATTTTATAGTAAAGTAAAAAATCCTTATTTAGAATTAAAAGTGCAGGCCTGGGCAACATGGCAAAACCCCATCTTTACCAAAAAATACAAAAATTAGCTGGACATGGTGGCACACTTACGTAGTCTCAGCTACTGGGGGGCTGAGGTGGGAGGATTGCTGGAGCCCAGGAAGCCAAGGTTGCAGGGAGCTATTTTCTTACTTTTTTTTTTTTTGAGACGGAGTCTGGCTCTGTCGCCCAGGCTGGAGTGCAGTGGCACGATCTTGGCTCACTGCAAGCTCCACCTCCCAGGTTCATGCCATTCTCCTGCCTCAGCCTCCTGAATAGCTGGGACTATAGGTGCCCACCACCACACCTGGCTAAGTTTTTGTATTTTTAGTAGAAATGGGGTTTCATCGTGTTAGCCAGGATGGTCTTGATCATCCTCGTGATCCTGACCTCGTGATCTGCCCGCCTCAGCCTCCCAAAGTGCTGGGAATGCAGGCGTGAGCCACCGCGCCCGACCTCAGTGAGCCATTTTCTCACCATTGCACTCCAGCCTGGGTGACAGAGTGAGACTTTACCTTAGGAAAAAAAAAAAAAAAAGGGACAGCTTAAAAAATATTTTTTCCCCTCAATGCTGAAAGGAAGGTTTCTAGTTATAGAGATGCATTTACAGTGACTTTTTCCAAAGTGAACCATCTCCTACTTTTTATCTGATAAAATCTAATACAATATTTAATACTCAGTTATGAAAATTAGGTGTCTTGAGAAGATTGTTTGAGAATGTGGGTTTGATATAATGATTCTGAATTGCTTAAAAATGATTTTTTCTTTTAGAGGATAATGGGACCTAATTCATCTAAATGACAGTTATAAAGTTAGATGAACTTTAAGGAATTTTCCATAAAATAATCCTCATTTTATATTTGAGGGCTCTTAGGAGCAAAGGTGCCACGTACCCATCCAGAGTTGCATGGTGTTTTGTGTACAGTCCTTGGCCAGCATTGTTTTAATTTTTAATTTTTTATTTTTTTTGAGACTGAGTTTTGCTCTGTTGCCCAGGCTGGAGCGCAGTGGCAAGATCTTGGCTCACTGCAACCTCCGCTTCGCAGGTTCAAGCAATTCTCCTGCCTCAGGCTCTTGAGTAGCTGGGATTACAGGCATGCAACACCATGCCTGGCTAATTTTTGTATTTTTAGGAGAGATGGGGTTTCACCATGTTGGCCAAGCTGGTCTTGAACTCCTGATCTCATGTGATCTGCCCGCCTTAGCCTCCCAAAGTGCTGGGATTACAGCTGTGAGCGACTGTGCCTGGCCAGCATTTTTTTACTTTAAACCAAACGAATAAAAATCAATTGAAAAGGACCCAAGCACCTGTTAAGCCCTGGTCACAGGAATGTTACATTACATAATGTGCTATTTTGGTCTGGTTCCAGAAAAACAGGTGAATCAGTTCAAACCTACTTTAGTATGTGTATGTAGACAATGGCATTTTCTAGGGGCAGGAAATATTGGAGAAACTTAACTGTGCTTCCTCCTCAATAATATTGAAAAGGTGAAAGAAATGAGAAGGAAGTTACTCAAAGGAATATACTACATCTAAACTGTATAGAAAATTAGGTGTACCTGAGATGTATAGGGGTATGGCTTCATCATTCTCCCTTATTCAAGTGTGATCTTCTTTGTTTCTGTATTTTACCCTTTAGCTATTTTGTAGAACACAGAAGGTATTTTTAGAAATTGCCTCTTTTTGGTGAATTAAACGTCTTGTTTTTTGAATCAGTTAGGTTGCCTTTAACCTGTAAATTACTTTTAGTTCTTTCTGATTTGCTGATTAAACGTGTATTATATATACAGCAAACTTTCAGTGTTCTTATTTTCAAGAACCTTTTAATAATGTTTTCAATCTGATGTCTTACATGTAATCCTAATTTCCTGCCAAATGACTATGTTCTGTTTCCCAAATATATTTTCTTAACTCTGGCTGTTTCTTCAATTTTAAAATTTTTTTCTTAGATATTCTTTTTCCATTAATACCCTGTTGAAATCTAGCCCATTTTGTAGAGTAGTGTTTCTCAAACTGTGGTTTAATGTAGTGGTCCCCAACCTTTTTGGCACTAGGGACCGGTTTCATGGAAGACAATTTTTCCACAGACTGAGGAGGAGGGTGGGGGATGGTTTCGGGATGATGCAAGCACATTACATTTATTGTGCACTTTATTTCTATTATTATTACATTATACTATATAATGTAGAATCAGTGGGAGCCCTGAGTTTGTTTTCCTGCAACTGGACAGTCCCATCTGGGGGTGATGGGAGACAGTGACAGATCACCAGGCATTAGATTCTCATAAGGAGTGTGCAACATAGATCCCTCACATGTGTAGTTCATAGTGGGGTTCATGCTTCTATGAGCATCTAATGCCATTGCTGATCTGACAGGAGGCGGAGCTCAGGCACTAATGCCAGCAATGGGGAGCGGCTGTAAATACAGATGAAGCTTCCCTCGCTCACCCGCGGCTCACCTGCTGCTGTGCAGCCAGGTTCCTGAGTGGGGTGTCCCTGGTCTGAGGAATACCTGAGTCAGAATCTCCAAAGGTGTTTGTCAGCCCTTTTCCATATAGTCTTATTTAGTAGATCTAGGGTAGGGTCCACAAATATGATCTGTAGCCTACCCCTGCCTTAGGCTAAACTGTATTTAAAACAAGAGCCATACACCTATACATAGAGGTCTAGGAAATAGTGTATGTGGCATTAAACAACCCAGTGGTATGCAGTGGAATGGGGTAGGCTGGCCATAGGATTCACGAGCAGTGCTGATAGCTTTCTCTATTGATGGAGTCTAAGGTTACATGCTTGTCTTCACTTTTTACAAAGCTTGTCTTCTCTGTGATAAAAGATAGCCTATGGAAGGTGATGTGAAAAGCCTAAAGGTAAAGAGTCTGACAAGGCTTTCATAGTAATCGAAGTCTAGATAGGTCACTTGTTATTCTGCTATTTTTGGTTTCTACTTTCTTCCTTATGTCGAAAGCTGAAGTAATTGCAGATGAGAGGAAATACAGTTGAGGCTTATGAATGACACCTTGCTCGACTGTTATTGTGAAGCATTGGTGTCATTGCTATTTATGGACATTCTGTGTTTTGGTGAACTAATGATTTTTTTGTTTTTATTTATTTTTTTTTCTGCAGAAATAACAGTGTAATCCTTGCTGATGAAATGGGCCTAGGAAAGACCATCCAGACCATATCATTCCTCTCCTACCTGTTCCACCAACACCAGCTGTATGGCCCCTTTCTTATAGTCGTCCCTTTATCCACCCTCACCTCATGGCAGAGAGAGTTTGAAATCTGGGCACCAGAGATTAACGTAGTGGTTTACATAGGTGACCTGATGAGCAGAAATACGGTGTGTAAACAAAAAGAGCTGGGATAGAATCTGTGTTATAAATGTAATTTGAAAATTGACTTGAAGCCTTTAGTAGATCATTAGTAAAGTTTTTGGTTATTATTCTGATACCGTGCTATGTTCTCAATATTAGGAGGTGTATCTATCACAAAAGTGCAACTCAGATGTTCTTTAACAAATATGTTTACTATTTAAAAAGCAACAGGAGTTTGTGAGTGGGAATCTCTTTTAGCTGGGTTGCAATATTAAATTTTTCTTCTCTCTGCCCTTTTTACTTGCTTTATATGAGATAATATGGAGTTAATACTTTGTGTAATATTAATATTTTTGCTATCTCAATAGACATTTACTGAAAATAAACATTCTTCGAATTTGTTTCTTAATTTCTTAAAACAGTGAGGTTGCATAACTTACAAAAAAGGAGTAAAAGTAAAGGAAAATAAGCTATTTTAGGGCTCTGGAAATAAGAATTATTTTAATCGGTTACCAAACTTTATTTGGGCATCATGAATTTAGAACACAGTGACTTAAGTTTATCTTTGTTTAGCAGATCTTTTCTTTATAGTAACTTTTTTTTTAAAGCACCTGCTGTGTGCTGGATGTTGCGCTGGGTGCCTTATGTATAATACCTGTAATCTTCATGATAGTCTTCAAAGTTGATGGCATTCTTTCCTACTACTGATGAAGAATTGACTCAGAGTATCTTAACACGTGCCCTAGCAAGCAAGAATGTGGCAGAGCTGGGATTAGGACACAGGTGTATCTATCTAGTCCAGAGCTTTCCTCTTTCATCACTGTATATAAACTATTTCTGGAAAATTGCTTGTAATAAGAACAAGCCATCAGCAAGGTTTAAACATTTGAGTTGCATGTTGTAATCGTATATTTTCATGCAAATTCAAATTTATTTTTAGTAAATAGTTTCATTAAAATTGTGTAACTTAAACGCTGGCTGATTTCATTGGCCTAATTTTGAGTTTCTAAGAATATAGTTTTAGCTTGTTAAATCATTTGTTAACCATTAAAGAAGAAAAAAGAGAAATTCATAGGTTTACAAAATAGCTTAAAGCACTATATTCCAAAAATGATTGCAAACAAAGGAAATGAACTGTAAAAAATTGTAGTCACAGAAGTTTTTGCTATCTCCAGTTCTCCTTTTCTTTGTTCTTTTTAACCCCACTCGGTGGTGATCACCTGCAGGCACTTACTGTCTTGTTCTCCAGTTCCTAACTTGACAGCCAAACTGCAAGAGCTTTGTCATGAGTCTTCGTGCTTGCTAAGTGTCCAATTATACTTCAGTGTGAATGTGCTCATCTTTGTGTTCTTTTACATTGACGTTATTATACGTATTGCATTATATTTTGGTCTTATAAGCCTCCCTTTTTCTTGGACACATCTCTTTGGTCTATGGTTGATGAAATTCCAAAGGTTGGAATTTGTTTTACTTGTTAATATATGTATTTTCCTATTCAAAAAGTAAATAAATTGCATTTTAAAAGAAATTTCTAAGGATATGGGAGATCCCTTGTTGAGTTCAAATCACCAGGGTTTAGTAGCTGATGAGGTGCATTTTCTTCATTAGATGTGTTTCTGGGGGCCAGTTTCTTCTGATTCTGGCAATAAAGCTTTTGCTGTTCAGTGGTCAGTGTTTGAATTCTAACTCTTCTGCTTTATAGTTTGGTTGCTTAGGTCATTTTAGAGTGTATGAGATATTCATTAAATTCTATTCCGATTTATTTTTTATTTGGCATGTTTCTATTACATCGATCACAACACTTAAGTGATATAGAAAGGTAGAAGCAGAAATTATGTCTTAATTATGTTTTTTTCTTATAGATACGGGAATATGAATGGATTCATTCCCAAACCAAAAGATTGAAGTTCAACGCACTTATAACAACATATGAGATCCTCTTAAAAGATAAGGTGTGTAATTAATATCTACAAGGCTAAATCTTTTCCACTGTGACTTGTCCAGATGTTAGGGTCTGTTACTTTTCTGTGGAGCATGTTAAAAATAAATAAATACATGAAAGTTAAAAATAAAAAACAGTGGGTAGGGTCTGTACCTCCTACTTGCCATGTTACTTTTCTCTTATTTCAAAAAGTAAGCAAATGAACAACCAGAAAAATTACTCAAAGGATATTAAGATTATAAATAGAAAACAGAACCCTATAAATGAGGGGACCTTAGGTCACCAAGTCCAATTGAATTAAACAGAATGAAAGGGTATTGAGGTCAATAAATTACCTGAGATTATTGTCAGTCATTGGATGCCACCTCAGGTATTTGCCTTGAATGTCATCTTAGGCATTTCCTATTGTATCATTGTTAAGGCATTTCTCCAGAAAAGATGACGTGAATGGTCTTTGTGAGGAGGACAGAAATAAGAAGCTCTTTAAATATCGCCTTTCTGCTAAGAAATATATGTGGTAGGTAGATCCCATTGGTATTAAGTGCAAACAAGTTCAGTTTGGTGGCTCTTGGTGTTTGTGTGCTTCAGGGTTGGGGTGGAGAATAGGCAGGAGAAGGACCGTAATTAAGGGGAGAATACAGAATCATGTGGTTTTTGTTTTTTTTAATTTTTGCCCAGCATAGCAGTTTTTGTGTTCTTGCTGTGGGGCATGCAGTAATAGCTGGTATAAGAGGCCCACCTATACCTTTTAGATGATGATACTCTCGTTTGAATAGTTACCAATCTGGCAACTAACAGAATAAACAGAAGAGTCCTAATATATATTGTCAGTGAAGAATAAATGTGTCTGTCTATACCTTTGTAATGGTATTTATACAGAGATAATTAACACTTGAAAGCACTTTTGGGTTCCCTTCTGACCTGGTGGCTCGTTCTGTTTTGTTTTTACTTTAGACTGTGCTGGGCAGTATTAACTGGGCCTTTCTGGGAGTGGATGAAGCCCATCGGTTGAAGAATGATGACTCTTTATTGTATAAAACTCTGATTGATTTCAAGTCCAACCATAGGCTCCTGATTACGGGGACCCCTCTTCAGAATTCCCTCAAAGAGCTCTGGTCCTTGCTGCACTTTATTATGCCGGAGAAGTAAGCTCCTTCCTGTGTATTTCAAAAGATGCTAGAATGTCTGAAATGCCAATGCTTTTTAACTTTCTTAGTAGACCTTAGGGAAAACAGATGGCATGGTTTGGGGAAAGCAAAGCATCAAATGGAGGCAGGGATGGCAGTAGTAAAATGTTTCATAATTAGTGAAAGAAGGCACAGAAATTAGCCTGTTAAGGAGGAAAGCAGTATTGTCTGCCGAAAGACTGAATTAGTTAATGCAGTTGGGAAATAACTGTTAAATAGATGACATCAGACCTTTTCACTGTTGGTATAAGATAATCAATATAAGTAAAATGAAATATACAAGGTACACAAGCACTGAAAAGTAGGTTACACTCAAATATCTGATAGCCGAAACATCAACTTTACATCTTATTTACGTATTATTAAAGAACTGTGGAATGTCTTTATTGAAAAGATTTTTATGGGAGAGATGATGTACACATCTCATAAAACTTAAAATTATCCAGTGGTATTCAGTGATACTTAGAATAACATCTATATTCATTAATTTGGAGGACCCCACTCAGTCTGGCCCCTTGACAATAATCTGATTCCTCTCATCCACTTTCTCCATCACTCATTATGCTTCAGCCATTCTGGCCATCTTTCTCTCCCTTAAACATGCCAAGCCATTAGTATTCCTTCTTGACTGGAATGTTATTTCTTCTTATCTTCACATGGCCAGCCACCTTAATGCTTCAGCTCATCTTGTACGACCACCTCCTTTCAGAAATCTTTGCAGACTGCCTAACCTAAAGTAGCCCTTTAGACATCTTATCCCTAACCTGTTTTAGTTTCTATATAGCATATCTTTTTAAATTTATGTTCTCATTCATCTCATGTCATTAAATTATGCATGAAAATCATAGGGATTTTGTTTGCTTGATTCATTGCTGGTTTGCATTGCCTAGAATAGCACCTGGTGTACAGTAAACAATTCAGTTAATATAGTTGTATATAGATAATATAATTCAGTTAATATAGTTTTTACTTTTATTTTTTAAGTTTTAAATTTAAATTTGTTTAATAAATTTATAGTTTGCAACCATCATCATTGCCCAGTTTTAGAACATTTTCCTCATCCCAAAAAGTTCCCCATTGCTTGTTTGCAGTTAACCTCTGCTTCCACATATAGCCTTAGGCAACCAATAATCAGCTTTTGTCTCTAGAGAGTTCCCTTTTTTACAAGTTTTACATAAGTGGAATCCTAATATGTAGGCTTTTGTTTCTGGCTTCCTTCACTTAGCATATTTTTTTTGAGATTCATTCATGTCAGAGTCTGTCAGTAGTTGTTCTCTTTTATTGGGTAATAATATTTCATTGCATCCAGTTAAAATGTCCAGTTATGGACATTTGGATTGCTTTGTTTTGGGGTTGTTATATCTTTGCGTGGACGTATGTTTTTCTTTCTCTTGCTTAGAGACTTAGGAGTAGAATTGCTGGATTATTTGGAAAGTTTATATTTAACATTTTAGAAACTACCACGCTGTTTTCTTAAGTGACTACCATTGTTCAGTCCTTCCAGAAACGTTTGAAGGTTCTAGTTTCCCTACGTCATCACCAGGACTTGGTACATTGTCAGTCTTTTTGATTCTAGCCATTCTGGCGAATGTGTGTCATTGTGGTTTTGACTTGCATTTCCCTAATGGCTAATGATGTTGAACGTCTTTTCAGGTGTTCATTAGCCATTTGTATGTCTTTGGTGCAATTTCTATTCAAATGTTTTGGCATTTAATTCATACCTCCTGTTCCGTCATTGGAACTCTAAGCATGTGGGAATTATTTATATCCTACTGCTCAAGGTCATTGCCAAGGTCTGATTGCAAAAATTCAAAAAATTGCAACCTCTCATAAATGGGTTAAAAAAATTGGATTGTTTGTTTTATGAGTTGAAGAGGTTTTTTATTTCTTTAAAAAAAATTCTAGGCCGGGCACGGTGGCTCAAGCCTGTAATCCCAGCACTTTGGGAGGCCGAGACGGGCGGATCACGGGGTCAGGAGATCGAGACCATACTGGCTAACATGGTGAAACCCCGTCTCTACTAAAAGATACAAAAAAAAAAAACTAGCCGGGCGAGGTGGCGGGCGCCTGTAGTCCCAGGTACTCAGGAGGCTGAGGCAGGAGAATGGCGTAAACCCGGGAGGCGGAGCTTGCAGTGAGCTGAGATCTGGCCACTGCTCTCCAGCCTGGGCGACAGAGTGAGACTCCATCTCAAAAAAAATAAAAATTAAAATAAAAAAAAATACTCTAAATACAAGTGCTTTGTCAGTACAGTCCCCAACTTTCTATAGTTTGATGTAAAATTTTTTGATTTTTCAGTGATATGAAAGCAATACACTTTCAGTAGAAAGTATACTTTGAATAAACACAAGCATTCTGTTTTTCATTTTCAGTGTAATATTCAATAAATTATGTGAGATATTCAACTCTTTATTATAAAATTGGCTTTGTGTTAGGTGATTTTGCTCAAGAGTCTAATGATAAGCGTTCTGAACACATTTAGGGTAGGCTAAGCTGTGATGTTTGGTAGGTTAAGTGTATTAAATGCATTTTTGATTTAACACTATTTTCAACTTATGATGGGTTTTTCAGGTCATAACCCTGTTGTAAGTTGAGGAGCATCTGTATATAATTTGAACACATTTTATCCCGATCTATGGCTTTTTTTTCACTTTTTAAATGTCTTTCAAAGAGAAAAAGTTACTGATTTTGATGAAGTTTAATTTGTGGATTTCTTTGTATGGATTGTGCTTTAGATATCATATCTGAGACAGATTTGCCTAGCCTGTGGACACAAAGACTTGCTTCTTTATTTCCTTCTGGAAGTTTTAGCTTTTATATTAGGTCAGAGTACATTTTGTTTATAGTGTGAACTGTGAGTGCCTTAGTTCATTTTTTTTGCAGTAGAATTTGGGAAATTGTTCTAGTATCACTTGTTGAAAAGAATATCTGTTCTCCATTGAATTGACTTGACACCTTTGTTGAAACTCAGTTGACACCATAAATGTCATGCTTTGTTTCTGGACTGTCAGTTCTGTTTTATTAATACATATTTCTGTCCTTCTGCCAATGTCACACTGTCTTGATTAATGTAACTTTCAACTGCTTTTTTATTTTTTAGTTTTTTTGAGATGGAGCTTTGCTCTGTCACCCAGGCTGGAAGTGGAGTGGTGCAGTCTCAGCTCACTGCAATGTCTGCCTCCCAGGCTCAAGCGATTCTCCTGCCTCAGCCTCCCAAGTAGCTGGGATTACAGGCATGCACCACCATGCTCAACTAATTTTTTGTGTTTTAGTAGAAATGGGGTTTTACCGTGTTGGCCAGGCTGGTCTTGAACTCCTGACTTCAAGTGATCCACCCTCTTTGGCCTCCCAAAGTGCTGCGATTATAGGCTTGAGCCACTGCACCCGGCCTAGACTGCTTTTTGAAAATGGAGAAGTACAAGTTCCATTTTCTTCTTTTTCAGAATTGTTTTGGTTACTCTAGAGTTCTTGGCACTTCCATATACATTTTAGGATCAGGTTGTTAATTTCTGCAAGAAAAATATAGAAATTGTGTCGAATCATATATCAATTAAAGCAAAATTGTTAATATTGAGTCTTCTAAACCATAATCATGGAAAGTTTTCTCCATTTATTTAGATCTTCTATAATTTTTCTCAGTGTACAGTGGTTTCAGTTTAGAAATCTTATACATTTAAAATATTATTTTAATTCTGACTGTATTTTGAGTGGAATTAAAAAAAAACCTATTATAGAACTATAATTGAGTTTTGTATATTGATCTTACATCCTGCAAACTTGATAAACTTACTGTTTCTACTGTGTGTGTCTGTCTGTGTGTTTATATTGTTCTGTATTTCTTAGTATTTTTCTATAGACAGGATTATGTTTTCTGTACCTAAAGGTTTCTTTTCTAATGTGGATGCTTTTTATTTCTTCTTCTTGCCTTATTGTATTGGCAGGAACCTCCATCTTAAATAGAATTGGTGGGTGCAGGATGTTGGCTATAGATTTTTTTTCGAAGATACCCTTTATTGGGTTGAGGAGGTTTTCTTCTCTTCCTAGTTTGTGAGGTTTTAATAAAGAATGGATATTAGGTTTTGTTAAATGCTTTTTTTCTGTGTCTGTTGAGATGACTATGTGGTTTTGTCCTTTAACAATATAGTATATTACCTTAATTGCTTTTTAGACATTAGGCCAACTTTTGTTTTCCTAGCGTAAATCTGACTTGTTAACAATGTTTAATAGTTTTTATGCATTGCTAGATTCACTTGGTTAATATTTTGTTAAAGATTTTTGCATCTGTTTGGTGTTTTTTGAGACAGAGTTTCCCTGTGTCACCCAGGCTAGAGTGTAATGGCATGATCTCGGCTCACTGCAACCTCCACCTCCCAGGTTCAAGCAGTTCTCATGCCTCAGCCTTCCAGGTAGCAGGGATTACAAGCATGCACCACCATGCCCGGCTAATTTTTGTACTTTTAGTAGAGATGGTGGAGTTTTGCCATGTCGGCCAGGTTGGTCTCCAACTCCTGGGCTTAAGTGATCTGCCTGTCTCCGCTGCCTAACGTGCTAGGATTACAGGCGTGAGCCACTGTTCCTGGCTGCATCTGTGTTTTTGATTTTAATTAGAATTTTAGTCTGTAGCTTTTTGTTTTGTTTTGATGTTTACGTTGCTTTGGTTTTGGGATCATAAAATGAATTGGAGAGTGTTTCCTTTCTGTTTTCTGAAGGAGTTTGTGTAAGTTTCGTGTTACTTCTTCTTTAAATATTTAGTAGAATTCACCAGTGTAGCCATGTCAATCTTCACTTTGTGGGAAAATTTTTAATGACTAACCTGGTTTCCAGTTACAGGTTCACTTAAGTTTTCTATTTCTTCTTGACTTATTTTTGTTAATTTGTGTCTTTCTAGGAGTTAGTCTGTTTTGTCTAACTTGTCCTAATATGTTGGCATAAAGTTATATAGTATTCTCTTAGCCTTTTAATTTTAGTTTTCTTTTTTAAGAGACATGGTCTTTCTCTGTCACCCAGGCTGAGTGCAGTGGTATGATCATAGTTCACTGTAACCATGAACTCTTGGGCTCAAGGGATCCTCCCACTTCAGCCTCCTAAGTAGCTGGGACTACAGGTGTGCACCACAATGCCCAGCTAATTTTTAAAATTTATTTTTTATGATTTGTAGAGATGGGGTCTTGCTGAGTTGTCCAGGCTGATCTCGAACTTCTGGGCTCAAGTGATCCTCCCGCCTCTGTCTCCTAAAATGCTGAGATAATAAGCATGAACCACTGTGCCTGGTAGATTCTTTTAAGAATCAATAGTGATTAAAGTTAATTTTTTGATTATGGTAATTTGTATCCTTTGCTCTTTTTCTTGGTCAGCTCTAGCTAAGGGCTTATCAATTTTGATGTTTTCAAAGAACCAACTTTTGACATCATTGGTTTCTATCTCTGTTTTTTTTTTTTCTTTTGAGACAGAGTTTTGCACTTGTTGCCCAGGCTGGAGTGCACGGTACAATCTTGTCTCACTCAGCCTCTGCCTTCCAGTTTCAAGCAATTCTCCTGCCTCAGCCTCCTGAGCAGCTGGGATTATAGGCGGCTGCCACCACACCCGGCTGATTTTTGTATTTTTAGTAGAGACGAGGTTTCACCATGTTGGCCAGGCTGGTCTCGAACTCCTGACCTTGTGATTTGCCTGCCTTGGCCTCCCAAAGTGCTGGGATTACAGGCATGAGTCCCCGTGCCCGGCCCCTCTGTTTTTCTATTTATTTCCTCTCTCAAAGGTTTCTGTCCTTTGTTTGCTTTTCATTTAATTTTTTCTTTTTCTCTTAAGATACAGTTTAGATTATTGATGTAAAACTTTTTTCTTTTCTAGTTGTTTAAAGGTACGTTTACTCCTATGTACTGCTTTAGCTACATCCCATAAATATTGATAATTGTGTGTTTTTGTTTTCATTTGATTTCATCTATTTTCTAAATTCTCTGTGATTTATTCTTTGAAGCATGGGTTTTTCAGAAGGATGGTGTTTAATTTCCATATATTTAGAGATTTTCCAAATGGCTTGTATTTCAGTTTTGTCTTGGAGAACATGCTTTAAATGAATTTATTATGACTTATTAAATAGTCATAGTATGCTTTCTTTCCTGGAGACTGTCCCATAAATGCTTATAAAGAATAATCTGTATTCTATCTTTGTTTGGTTAGTGTTTTGTAAATGTCCATTCATTGTGGTTAATGGTGGTGTTCAAGACTTTTGTTATCTTTTCTGACTGCCAGTTTAGTTGTACTTTGAATTGAGAATGAAATATTTTGATTTTTAACTGTAGTTGAGTTTTTGGCTTCGAGTTGTCATTTTTTGCTTCATATATTTTGGGGTTCTGTTAGGTATGTATCCATTCATAACTATTGTATGTTCCTGAGGCATTGACCTTTTTCTAGTCAATACCAGAATGTCCCATTTGACCTCTAATGATATTTATTGTTTTGTAAATCCATTTTGTGTGATTTTATTATAGCTCCTTAGGTCTCTTCTCATTCTTGTGTCCATGATATACTGTTTTCCATCATTTTACTTTCAACCTATTTCTTTCTGTAAGTCTAAAATGTGTCTTATAGACAACTGGTACTTGGATGTGCCTTTTTTATCCAGGCCAATAATCCTTGCCTTTTGATTGGAATATTTAGTTCATTCACATTTAACAGAATGAATAATATGGTTGGATTTCTGCTATTTTACTATTTGTTTTCCATATGTCTTACATCTTTTTTGTTCCACTTTCTCCTTTATTGCCTTCCTGTTTCAGCAAGTACTTTTCAGTGTGTCATTTTAACTCCTGTTAATTTTTTGCTATTAAAAAATTTTAATTGGTTGCTCTAGGGATTATTGTATGTGTCAGTCTTCTTCAGGTTAATACTGACTCAATTCTGGTGAAATAGGGCAACTTTACCCCACTGTAGCTCCATTTTCACCTCCTTATGTTATAAATCCAAGAATACAAGCATATAATTATTGCTTTAAACAGGTTTGTCTTTTAAGGACATATAGAAAAGAGAAAAATATATGTATACTATCTTTCACATGTACCCATATATTTGATCATTTTCAGTGATCTTCATTTGTTCCTGTGTTTTCAGGTTGCTGTTGGGTATTGCTTTTTTTTTTTTTTAGTCTGAAGGGCTTCCTTTATTTTCATATTGCAAATAAGAATATGCTGGCTTAGATGATTAAAAGGTGTCCCGTATCACATGGTCAATAAGTAGATAGACCAAGATCAATATCAAGTCTTCTCTGACCAAGACCAGTGTCCTCTGAACTTCAAATTCTAAGAGTAAAAAATACATCCTTCATAAAACCATTGAGACGAAGTAAAGTCACCCTACATAGTAAGAGTTATGAGACACAGTGGGAACATCTGTGTTTGTTTTTATAGAAAAAGAATTGTGGTATGTAGTTTCTACCAGTGAATACTTAGCCATGATTTGCTTTTGTGTACCTAACTGCTGAAGTGGATGGTAGGGATTTTGGCTCCTAAGTGGTCATAATTAGCTTTTTCCTGCCGTTAAGCAGCTGTGGCATTCCACTCAGCATGGGCTATGTTGGGAAAAATGTCATATATCCTTCTTTCGTAATTGGAGAGAGGAACTTTTCAATTACTTTATCATTCAGGGAGTCTCTTCCAAAATTTTCCTTTGGCCAGTTGAATCAATTATGGAATGATAGGTTAGAGTTAGAGATGCAAGTTTTTTTCTGTTTAAGAGATCTTCTTTTCTTTGAAAATTTTGTATTTAAAGCATTGTCATTTTCAAAAAAAGTTTAAAAATTGTTCACAAAGGTGTGTATGTAAAAAGAAAACCTGTTAGTTAAGTAGTTCAGATTTGCCCTTATTTCTGCCTGAGCTTGCTGTTTGGGTAAGTATAGTCTTGTGAAGTATTTTGCCTCATCCTTAGCAGAAGTTCCTGAGGTACCTTAGGACTCTACAGAGCTTTTTTTTTTTTTTTTTTTTTTTTTTTTTTTTTTTTGAGACGGAGTCTCGCTGTGTCGCCCAGGCTGGAGTGCAGTGGCCGGATCTCAGCTCATTGCAAGCTCCGCCTCCCGGGTTTTTACGCCATTCTCCTGCCTCAGCCTCCCGAGTAGCTGGGACTACAGGCGCCCACCACCTCGCCCGGCTAGTTTTTTGTATTTTTTATTAGAGACGGGGTTTCACCGTGTTAGCCAGGATGGTCTCGAACTCCTGACCTCGTGATCCGCCCGTCTCCGCCTCCCAAAGTGCTGGGATTACAGGCTTGAGCCACCGCGCCCGGCCTCTACAGAGCTTTTGAAGAAAGGATCCACTGAAGAAAAACTATTATAAAAGAGAGAATTAGGTTTAGTCAAATAGCTTTTGAACTTCCCCACTCAAATGTTACAGGCTTTTGTTTCAAAATCCAAAAGTTAGTCCTCTTTTTAACCAACTGAAATTCTGTTTCCTTAGTATAGAGTCTAAGTGCCTTTCATGCAGGGTGGCTCTGACAGGGAGTACATGATGACTAACCATATTGTGAATACTTATCAATCAGTAGCTTCGTTTTGTACATACTGTTTGCAAAGCATGGAACTTGGTATTAAGGGTAGAAAAAGATATGACAAGATTGAAAAATTCGGCTTATAAAGACCATCATATGCAAATATATGCTTCAGACTTACCCCACAAAACAATTCAGTTTGATAGCATGTATTTCAGAGATTGTGTGTTTTAGTGTTGGGATGATTTTTTAAATTTTTGTTTCTGTGGTCTAGGCCAATCTCTTAATTTTTTTTTGCACTTTTCCTTTTACATATTTACTGTGTGACTTTTAGCTTACCATTTTCACTGCTTTGGTTTAATTTCCTTCTTTGTTGGTCCTCACTAAAGTAACCTATTTTTCTAAAATTCCACGTTCTGGAAAGTTATAAAGATCAGAATTTTTTCTAGTTCTATGAGAGACAGATATTAAATACAGAAGTTGATAGCAGGAATATATCCAAAATAGGAACCTTTAGATGTAACATGGTGTCTTTATACATCTCCACTATGACCTTATACCTTTTCTATATCTAATATTATAAATTATTCATTGTTTTCAGGGCAGCAGATTTTTTCTAAAGAATCTGATATTAGGCCGGGCACGGTGGCTCACGCCTGTAATCCCAGCACTTTGGGAGGCTGAGGCAGGCAGATCATGAGGTCAGGAGATTGAGACCATCCTGGCTAACACAGTGAAAGCCTGTCTCTACTAAAATTACAAAAAATTAGCCGGGCATGGTGGCGGGCGCCTATAGTCCCAGCTGCTTGGGAGGCTGAGGCAGGAGAATGGCGTCAACCCAGGAGGCGGAGCTTGCAGTGAGCCGAGATCGCACCACTGCACTCCAGCCTGGGCAACAAGAGTGAGACTCTTTCTAAAACAAACAAACAAACAAACAAAAAAATTAAGAATCTGATGATAAATATTTTTGGTTCATAGCCCATACAATCATTGTTACCCACTCATCTCTCTGTTTAGAGGAAGAGCAGCCATAGACAATTCATAAACAAATAAATGATACTTATGTCTCCTCAGTATTTGTAGGTCAAGAACTAGTGTCTCATTAACTCCCTTAATATAATAAGAGTACAGTAGGCAGGTGAAAATATTGGTTGCCTAAAACAGAGAGGAAGTAAATCTTGGAAATAAACTTTACATTTAATTTTTTAGATTAGTGAAGTTTTAATTTATTATAACGTGTTAGGTAAATTAGCTTATTGAAATTCTCTCAGGTATTCAGAAAACAGCCTGATATAGTGATATTTCTACTTCTACTGATTTCCAGTCACTTCACACATTCAGTGTGTGAGGTATCATCTCCAGCATTGAGATAGTTCGGTTTTCTTTCTTTCTTTTCTTTTCTTTTTTTTTTTTTTTTGAGACAGTCTCACTGTCACCCAGGCTGGAGTGCAATGACATGATCTTGGCTCACTGCAACCTTCGTCTCCTTGGTTCCAGTGATTCTCCTGCTTCAGCCTCCCGAGTAGCTGGGATTACAGGCACTCACCACCATGCCCAGCTAATTTTTGTGTTTTTAGTAGAGATGGGGTTTCACCATGTTGGCCAGGCTGGTCTCGAACTCCTGACCTCAGGTGATCCGCGTGCCTCAGCCTCCTAAAGAGCTGGAATTACAGGTGTGAGCCACTGCGCCCGGCCAGAGATAGTTCAGTTTTCATTGTGCATTTTAAATTATCGGTTTTAATTCCTCACCTATTTTGTGTTCTTGGAGTATTTGCTTAGTAGCATAGCAGTGTGAGAAAATACAGTTTACCTTAGGTTTATCAGGCTGTAGGCTTTAATGACAACTTTAAATCTCTACCCCAAAAGATCATGTTATCTGCTTTCCTGTAGATGATTGTTTTAGGCCATACCAGGTGTTACTAAGGCTGATTTTGTTTCACTTAACAATACCTGATAAAATGTATGGCTGGATGTGGTGGCTCACACCTGTAATCCTAGCACTTTGGGAGGCCGAGGCGGGCGGACCACTTGAGGTCAGGATTTCGAAACCAGCCTGGCCAACATGGTGAAACCCTGTCTCTACTAAAAATACAAAAATTAGTCAGGCGTGGTGGTGACACCTGTAATCCCAGCTACTCAGGAGGCTGAGGCGGGAGGTGGAGGTTGCAGTGAGCCGAGATTGCGCCAAGGCACTCCAGCCTGGGTGACAGAGCGAGACTCTCTCAAAAAAAAAAAAAAAGAAAAAAAAAGAAATGACTACTTATGAGTTCAGAAATGACGGTGACTCTCTTGAGGCGGTTGTGTCCATTGGCAGTACTGGCACCGGCTGTGTCTGACCTTCCATCCTACCAGAGAGCGTGTGCTTTGAGTAGTTACTGGGTAGTTCTAGATGATGTTGGTTACATGATAGACTGAAATATTTTATAAACTCTGAATTCAGTCTGAGAATTGGAAACGTGGTATTATCCAGTGTAGACTGATGCAGTTGATTGCATTTTGCTTTTCCCCTTTTTGTTTTCCTTTCTATTTAAGAGCTCTAGTGATTGATAATTTTGTCTTTCCTTATGGGAAAGATTCATTTTTTTCAGTTTTTTTTCCCCCATTCTTCTTTTCCTCAATGTGGCTAAATAACACTATACTATTTCTTCCCTAGGTTTGAATTTTGGGAAGATTTTGAAGAAGACCATGGGAAAGGGAGAGAGAATGGCTACCAGAGTCTTCATAAGGTGCTAGAGCCTTTCCTTCTCCGGAGAGTCAAAAAAGATGTGGAGAAATCCCTTCCTGCTAAAGTGGAACAGATTCTCAGGGTGGAGATGTCAGCCCTTCAGAAACAGTATTATAAGTAAGTTCTTGTTTGGGTTAGGCCTAAAGGGATTGAGATCAGTACCATGAAACTATTAGATAGGATATATATATATATATATATATATATATTTTTTTTTTTGAGACAGAGTCTCGCGATTCTCCTGCCTCAGCCTCCCGAGTAGCTGGGATTACAGGGATGCGCCACTATGCCAAGCTGATTTTTTTTGTATTTTTAGTAGAGACAGGATTTCTCCATGTTGGTCAGGCTGGTCTTGAACTCCCAACCTCAGGTGATCTGCCCACCTCGGCCTCCCAACGTTTTGTTGTTATTAAGCAAAATTTCAATACTGTTGTTATGTCTAAAAAATTTTAATAATTCCTTAACAGTTTTGTAATGTCTAGTGTTTACATTTTCCTGGTTGTCATATATATATATATATCCGTTTGTGCATGTGCCATTTTGCTTGTTTTGGGATTGAGGTAAGCTCCATGCATTTTGATTGGTTGGTATGTCTCTTAAGTATATTTTAATTAATTTATTTTTCCTTGCCTTACTAATTTTTTGAGTCAGGAAACTGAATTTATGTTTTGAGGATTTTTCTCAAAATCTGGATTTTGCTGATTGCAGCTCCATGGCATTCTTTAATATTTTCAGCGAGGTGTGGTAGCTCATGCCTATAATCCCAGCACTTTGGGAGGCTGAGGCAGGAGGATCGCTTGAGCCCAGGAGTTTGAGACCAGCCTGGGCAATACAGTGACACCTCATCTCTATTAAAAAAAATTTTTTTTTAAAACCACTTTTCCTTTGAACTGTGTTTTTTGTATACTCACAAGTAAGTGTAAAGGCTTGATTAGACTCAGATTCAGTGTGACTTTAGAGGCAGAGGAATGTTCTTTCACAGGATAAATGTCTTTTTTTTTGTGATGTTAATGACTAATGATGATCATTGCCTAGATCTGTTAATTCATTAGATAGTACAAAAGGGTGATATTCAAATTTTATCACTCACTTGTTTATTAGGTGGAATACTTCTATAAAAAGAAACTTTCCCATGTCAGCTGAGGAACAGTTCATATAGGAAAGGCAGAATAAGATTCTTTTTTATTTTTGCCATTTTCAGAGGAGAAGATCTACTTTTCTTCAAAGGTTTTGACCAGTGAGGTTTACTTCGATATAATTATGAACTCATCAGTTACACCTATTTATGGTTAATTCTGTTGCAGTTATTATCCATATTCATGCTCTAACAGTCCCATTTTTAGCTAGTGGGAACTTATTCAAGTTGGTTTTTGGAGTCCTTTTGACATAACCATAATAGTAGTTGATAGTTTCTTTGCTATCTGGAATGATAAAGTGTTCCACATTCGTCTTGTACATTTCCTGCCCCAGAACTAGAGTCAGCCATATATCCAAGAAGTTCTGCATACTCTTTTACTAGGAAATATTTGTTTTTGTTTTTCCTCTGAAAATAGTTTAATACTATAAAATGTAAAAGGGGAAATAGTGTTACCTGAGTAACAACATGAATGTGTCAGTTGGTGGATGCTATTTTGCATGTTGATTGATCATATGATTTTTCTGCCTACTCTAGATACTTCCAGTTTGCTTAAACTGATTTAGTTGAGTTTTTATCACTTGCAGTTTAAGAGTCCTGGCTAATACTCTTGCCTTCAGGCTGCACAACATGCAGGATTGCGGAAAGCACTAGAGAGCCAAAGAAAGTGAGCAGAGTTACTTCAGGGCCACCAGCATTCCCTGCAATCCCTGTCCACAGGCATAGGTCCTTCCGCACTTTTCACTGTAGAGCAGCGCCCGTCGCCACCAAACCTTGCTTCTGGGTGTAACTTCATAGACTGTCGGGTTCCGCAGTACCCTGAAGTCCAAGGCTGTTGAGTCTGAAGGAGCCTCAGAAGACTGGCCTCTTTCTGATGGTTTATGGACTATGGCAAAGATGAGGAAATGGTATTTGGAGACCACATACTGGGCCCTAGGTGCTCTTTGCAACTGCAGCAAACATTATTGACAGATATTTTTCAGTGGACAGAATTGGGAAATTTGTTTTTAATGGTAAAAATACATGATGAACAGTACCACAGATATTTTATTTGATCTTACTGATATTATGCTATACTAAAAATCTCACTTCCCAACCTCACCTAGCTAATTCATTCTATACATACAACAAAGCTAATAATGCCACCAATAATAAGAATAGTAGAAACAGGTTAAGATTTTCTTTCTTGTTTTGAGACGGAGTCTTACTCTGTCACCCAGGCTGGAGTGTAGTGGCGTGAGTTCAGCTCACTGCAACAGGATTTTCTTTTCACAGGTTTTGTTTTTACTTATTTTTTTTGCTTTTTAAGGTTATATACCACAAGAAATGGGAGAGTTTTAAAGTACTCAAGATAGTTTTTCTTCTGTCTGTTTAGGCCACTAATGGATACATAGATTGATTTATTTCATTGTAGTTTTTATTTTTAGGGATTGCTTTAATTTTGTTTTTAAATTATTTATAATATTTGTAGATTTCCAAAGGCAAAGCTACAAAGCCTGGTATGTTCAAAGAAATGTAGCTTCATTCCCTCTTCCCTCCGTTCTCGTCCGTCTTTCCCCATAGGTAATTATTATTACTATTTTTTGAGATAGAGTTTCGCTCTTGTTGCCCAGGCTAGAGTACAATTGCTCGATCTCAGCTCACCTCAACCTCTGCCTCCCAGGTTCAAGCGATTTTCCTGCCTCAGCCTCCTGAGTAGTTGGGATTACAGGCATGCACCACTACGCCCAGCTAATTTTGTATTTTTAGTAGAGATGGGGCTTCATCATGTTGGTCAGGCTAGTCTCGAACTCCCAACCTCAGGTGATCTGCCCCCCTCGGCCTCCCAAAGTGCTGGGATTACAGCTGTGAGCCACCGCACCTGGTCTGTAATTATTATTTTTTAACATTTTAACGCTTATCCTTCCTTTAACTTTTAATTGTTAATGCATTTTAACTTTGAATATCCTCCTTTCTCTTAGATAAGTGGTAGCATACCATATACACGTTTCTCTGCCTTTTTTCCCTAATGATGCATGCTGAAGAGCACCCCATAGTAGCTTGTAGAGATAGGCCTTTACAGTGCATAGTATTCCATTGAGGATATACAGTGTGGTTTATTCAACCAGTTTCCTTGTGGTAGGCATTTAGATTGTTTTACCCACTTTTATAAATAGTTCTGCAGTGAAGACCTTGAGATAGATTCCTAAAGTGTGATTTCTAAGAGAAGGATAAAGAAATTGCACCACTCAGGGAAAAAAGTACTTTTAATATTTTGGAGTTTATGGTTAAGGATTATACATGGTTATACATGAATATATCTGTATTTCTCCTCCAAATTTGGGTAGAAAACATACTGATAAGTATTTTGTCAGATAAAATACTTTTTTACAATGTTAAAATGGGCATATAGCCTCTATTTTATGGTGTATTTTAATTTATTTAACCTCATAATGTTAGCTTATTTCCAATTTTTATATTTCAGTGAAGAGTGCTTCAGTGACAGTCATTTTCCATTCACACATGCACACACAGGTTGAGTCTCTTATCAGAAATGCTTGGGGACCAGAAGTATTTCAGATTTTGGAATATTTGCTTTATACTTACTAGTTGAGCATTCCAAATCTGGAAATCAGAACTGTAAAATGCTCTAATGAGAATTTCCTTTGAGTGTCATACTGGCACTCAGAAGTTTTGAGTGCCATTTTGGAACATTTTAGATTTTCACATTTAGGATTCTCAGCCTTTGTGTACACACACACACTTAAATATGTATAAAGTATGTGTAAATATGTAAAATGTGTGTGTGTGTGTGTGTCTATATATGTGTAAAGCACATGTGTGTGTTGTGTGTATATAGAGTTGTTTTCTTCTAATATTCCTGTGTTCAGTGAGGTTGAAATATCCAGCAGAATCTTTAACATTCCTAATTTTGACTGGAGATGTGAAAGATTATGATTAGATGACAGAAGATACAAAAGGAAATATTCTTCTTTGCTTCTTAAACCTTTTTAGGCCTCTTCTTTTCCCCACAATACTACTACTTTTTCTTATACTCTTCTGGTACCTACAACTTTCTGGTTTTTTTTTTTTTTTGTATCTAGTAGTATCATTATCATATTAATTTGCAGGTGGATTCTGACCAGGAATTACAAGGCTCTTGCCAAAGGAACAAGAGGCAGCACGTCTGGTTTTCTTAATATTGTGATGGAACTGAAAAAATGTTGCAACCACTGCTATCTGATTAAACCCCCTGAAGAAAATGAAAGGGAAAATGGACAGGAGATTCTTTTGGTACGTAGTTCCTCATAATTACTTTCTCAAAAAAACACTTAGTTTCTCTAGGTGCTTTTCATCAGAATGCTCTGTTTCCTGCTTAGTGACCTAAGAGGGAGCATCAAAGGAAGCTTTAAAAACTGGAGAAAAAAGTTAGGTAACTAAGAATGATTTGGGAAGTATGGTATCCCAGATATTGGGAAAAAGAACATTTCGGGAATTGCTGGTCAGCCAGGTTGCTAAGGGCTTCAGAAAGCTTTAAGATGATTTTTAAAATATGGATTTTTAGAGATTAGGGAAGATTAAAATTTGTGTTTCAATGTAATTATTGGAATGTCTTTTAAATCTTCAGTCCCTCATAAGGAGCAGTGGGAAGCTGATTTTATTAGACAAACTGTTGACAAGACTTCGAGAAAGGGGGAATCGAGTGCTTATCTTCTCTCAGATGGTGAGAATGTTGGATATCCTGGCTGAATACCTAACTATTAAACATTATCCTTTCCAGGTAAGGTGATTTCAGTAATTGTGGTGGGGGGAATCAATCTCTCTCCCCGCCTCCCTTCCCCAACCTTCCTACATTGGATTGTATGCTTTGCTTGTTAAAGTAGGAAGTAAGAGTTTTCTTGTTTCAAAAAAATTAAGGTTAAGATTCCAGGAGTGTCTTAATTTTTACTTTCATGTCTTTAGGCTACCATATGAAAGTGGTCATGAGGAGACCATTCTTTCTTCGAAGGTGGGCGGGGAGGATTAGACAAAGTCAGATTGGGCAAGGAAAAAAAGGATGTCAGATAGCATCTTATTACATGTGTATGGTAAAAGTAGAGAGGAAATAAGTGCGAGCTCAATTCCAGAAGCCCAAATCCTAGAAGGAGGGCAGTATCAGATGTTCACCCCAAAAGTTGACCCTGGCTGTGAGGCTGGGAACATAATAGAACACTGGTACTTAAAACTTTGCTAGTCCCTGAAGTAAGTGATGATGGCTTCCTCTTTCTTCTGTGGAGTTTTTTTAACTGGAGTTATTATCTTCACACAGTTATCTCTTACGGGGAAAAAGTTTCTTCTGCATAATGACATTTTTCTAGGTGTATATAATCTAGTAGAAACTTATTCTCTGATCTGTTTATAGACGTATAGACATATATGCAATTTACCTTGTCTCTTGGCATATGTTTATAGTGTGTAGATTTTAAGATTTATTACATTTTTTTTAAAACTTTGAATGGATGAACTCTTCTACCAACTCACATAATTATGCTGGGATTGTAGAAACTTGGAGCCAGTGATTATCTCCTAAGAAGGCCCACCTTTAAGACTATCAGATTGTCTTTCAAAATACCCTGAAAGGCATTGTTATATCCATAATATCTTATATGGTCTTTCAGTTGCTGTCTTAGAACATAGCTTAAGGCTGTGGTTGTTATCAAGAAACAGCCTATTGCAAAAAGTCAATCTCTGTCAGTGAATCGAATCCCTAGGAGCTTTCATTCCTAGGAAATCCTGTGATACCAAGTAAATCAAGAATGCTTCGTTTTTCTTTCTACGGAATAGATAAGCTTGGTCAGTGACTTTTAGATAATTAATGTCCTCTACTAATGGGTATATTAAAAGGGGGCATTAGGTTTTCTGATTTCAAGTAAAGGCTCTGAATCTCCCATTAAATATATCTTTGGTTTAAGGCTCTGAGTAAGTAGTCAGTGAGAAAGAAGTAAGGGGCTCCTCACCTGTGAGTTGACTTGAGTTAGGTCTGGTGGGCAGAGTTCTGGGGATGTATGCCCTTCCACAGAGTCTGCTGCCAGTCAAGTCACCTTTCAGGTTAGTTTTGCCTTCTGTAAAATGAAGTATTTTGTTCATCTCAACTGGTGATTGTGAGGGAATGAAATGTGAAAATGATTTTAAAGAGTGAGAAATGCTTTATAAAATGTACAGCGTATAGGTGATAATTATTTAGTAAATTACGTGTTAATGGTTTCTCTATGGTGACATTGTTTTGCATGTAGAACTGACATATGTTCTAATAAAGGAATTATGTATGCTAATAAATGCCAGGGGCTCTCCTGAATTCACGTGTAGTTTAGCTGCTTGAACACTTTCCTATGATTTCAGAGTGTAATTTTTGGCAGAGCTGGGATGTATGATCAATTATAGCATTTTCAATGATTCAAGAAAATGTTTTTCAAACAAAATTATTACATAAGTAATTTTTTTGTTTGCATGACACTTTAAGTGATAGTTTTGGCCACATTAGCTAAGAAGCATCATTTTTCTCCAGGAGCTTATTATTGAGTGACCAGTGGTCCTATTTCCTAATCTCTGCAGTTTCTACAGAAACAGAAGTAAACCCAGCCTTCAAGCACAGGTTGGGTTTTCATCTTTTTTCTTTTAGGTCCTGGCAGCCCTTCTGATCCTTGGCTAAACCTAGACAGCCCTTTGAATCAGAAGCTTGTAACCTTGAGTCTGTAACTAGAGAGCTCAGGTCAAGTAGGGTGTGCTTCTTAAGCACAGCTTCTTCATAGCGCTTTGCCAGTGCATTCCAGTTATTTTTACTCAGTGGGTGTTCAGGTGATAAAGGTTCCAAGTCTGCTGTTCTATTCTGAGTGTAGCTGATCTTCCTATCTTACAGTTTTCTTGTGGTTTATTTTTACAGCGTCTGGATGGTTCCATCAAGGGAGAAATCCGAAAACAGGCACTGGACCACTTCAATGCAGATGGGTCTGAGGTATACTATGCATGGCTTTGTTATTTGAGCAACTTGGGCTCTGCATCAAGGAGAAAGTCTGTCTAGCTTAATGTATTCTGTTTCAGAAACAATTTATAGTGCAATTCTTTTGCCTTGAGAAGAAAATAAGAAATCTCTCATATAAAATATGGTATTTTGTTGTCACTCCAGAAAAATAACTATGTGCTTATTTATCTCCCCTGTTCTGGGTTGACAACAGAGTGGTTCTCCTGGTAGCTTCTAGATACCAAATCCTTGGGCCTGGAAGAGCAGTAAGGCAGGAGTAGGGGAGGGTTGGGCAATAGAATTAATATTAGAAGGTTCTGATCTCTGTACTCTTTTGGTGACTAAGTCCTGAAAAATATATTTGCCATATCTCGAATTTGTTGGACTTGTAATATAGTGTGGCTTAATGTTCTTGCTCTTGCTAACAGCAACATTTTACAATCAGTGTCGAGCTTGGATTTGGCATTATGAAGTATTTTGTTTGGGGGGCACATATAGAAGAGCTACTTAGAATGAAATAGAAGGTATGACAACATTGTAGTTTGTGCATATCAAATCATCAAATGCCATGGGATTTGAGAGAAGTGGAAGAGAAGAGTTCTGGTGTAAATAAAACTATAATCATGTGTAGAGATAAAAGAAGCAGTGGAGACAACTTGAAGTAGAAGTGTTTCACAGAGAATGCTAATTTCTGGAGCCTGAGCCACTTTTTTTTTTTTTTTTTTTTTTTAAATAGATAGAACAGACTTAGCTTTCTGAAGGGCTTTGAAAACTCTTGATGCGTGTTCCTGTTACTTCAGAATGCTCTGCTGTCTGCCTTTAGAGTATAGAAATCCTAGTTAGACTAGTATTCTGGCTGCTTCTGTAGTCTAAACATTTATTTCTTGAGGGGCTTTGGGCATTAATCTATTCAGAGCCAAGGCTCTGATTCATTAAGGATAAGAGGAATGGAATAATTAAAGACATCGGTCATCAACTAATTCCCATTCCTCCTTTCCTTGCTCCTTGTTTCCTCAAGTGTAAAATCACGATGATTCCGATACCCCACTTCATAATATTGCTGTGAGAATTAAATTTAGTAATCAACATAAAGCACCGATCACATTGCCCAGCGCATAGTAAGCGCTCTAAATGTCTGCTATTTTTATCATACAGTGTTGGCTGAAATTGATTTTGTGTTCTCCACTCTTAGGTTAAAAAATAGTATGAGTTGAATGTTTCATATTTCCCTGTCTCAGGGGAAAAAAAGTTGCTTTTTGCATAGCTCTCAGTTGATTCCCACTCACTATAATGGCTGTATAGAACAGAAGTTCTCTACCATTTCTGCAATATTTAAAAAATTCCTTTAAAAAACTAAATGGGGCAAATATTATATGCTTACTTAGAATATTGGGAAGATGGTAAAGAGTACAAAGAAAAAAATAATTGTACAAAAACCCTCATTCTAGACACAATTTGCTGTTCACGTCTTTGGGGGGTATATTTCCCTTCCTACTAAATGGAACCATTTATATGTTTACCTAATTCGGATCATGTTGCATATAGTTTTGTTCCCTTCAAAATTATACTTTGCGGCTAGATGCATGGTGGCTCACACCTGTAATCTTAGCACTTTGGGAGGCCAAGATGGGGGAGGATCACTTGAGACCAGGAGTTTGAGACCAGCCTGGTCAAGATAGACCTGTCTCTACCAAAAAAAAAAAAAAAAGTACCCATGTTATTAAAGATTTTACAAAACTTAATTTCTAGGCCCATAGCAAGACCCTGTCTCTACAAAAAATGAAAAATGAGCCGTGCATGGTGTTGTGTGCTTGTAGTTCTAGCTATTCAGGAGACTGAGGCAGGAGGATCCCTTGAGACCAGGAGTTTGAGGCTGCAGTGAGCTAGGATTGCCCCACTGCACTCCAACCTGGGTGACAGAATGAGACCCTGTCTCAAAAAAAAATTTTTTTTTTTTTACATTTCTAAATTTTTCTTATGCTTGTACCATTTATTTATTTAACCACCTTACACTTAGTGGCATTGAGTTTTATAATTTTTTAACCTTTGTTGACTTGATCATAGATGCAAACAACATATTATAATCCACTTTATCCTTGCTAAAGAGTGATATAGCAGATTGTTGGTTGATATGATCATTTTAACTCCAGATTTCATCTGTTTTAGATATCTCATCTTAAACTGTCCACTGTTTATCTTTAGGCTTCTCTTTGGAATGTGGTAGTGCTTAATATTTCTCCTAAGAATCACAGATTATGTGCCTAGACACACCTTTTGATCACTTCTTTATTGGAATTGTTTAAAAATCTTTTGAGGCAGTTGTCTCCATTTTTATTTCTGTGGCATAGTGTTGTTGAATGTGACTATTAAAACATGGAGACCTTTTCATTGCATCTCTATGTGTATGCTAAATATAACCATTTATCAAGACAGAACTCAGGACTACCAGTTTTTCAGTGCTACTTCTCTGCCACAAAGGCATCTTTTGACGTATATGATTAAATTCCCTGAAAATAGAAATATTTCACCTTTTCCCCCCGGCTTATATATTTTATTCTTTTTCTCCTGCCCCCATATTTTTCTGAGCAGTCAGACGCAGGCAGGTGTGCTGTGCCTGCCCAGTCTCTACTGTCATTACTGGGGGGTTCCACACGTCGCTCTCCAGCCAAACCTGTTTTGATTTTTTTATAATTTTGGCATGTTTTATGGTAATTGAGGATCTTGTGCTTCTCAGCACTTCCCATATATGATCTATTTAGTGCGGTGTTTCTATATTTCTCACCAGCCTAACAAACATAAATATTTATATAATAAATTATCTCTGTTTATACTAACTGACTTACATGGCATAATCTACCTTTTCCCTAAAAATAATTGTACAGGTGACTTCCTGGAGTTAAAGATCTCCATGATAATTGTTTGTCTGTTTTTATTATTGTTGCTGTTAACTTCTTGTATATTAGTTGTAGCCGGGAGGTAACACTAATTCTCTCGCTCCCATTGCCTTATTAGATTCTACTTTACTCCTGTTCATGGCACTGACTTTGCCTCTTAATCAAATGAAAATTCATTCTACCATCAAGTCCCTGACATTCTTTTAGCCTCCATAAAGTTTGTCCATCATATCTCACTTTTCTTCACACCTGCAGGGGTTTCCAGGTATAAGGGCTTATTGGACTGTGAAACTGTTTCTGAGAAGGCCACTGCATAAAGTAGTATATTGCATTGTGTACAGGACTTCTGTTTCCTGCTCTCGACAAGGGCTGGTGGCCTGGGAATCAATTTGGCTTCAGCGGACACAGTCGTCATCTTTGACTCTGACTGGAACCCCCAGAATGACTTGCAGGCACAAGCCCGAGCGCATAGAATTGGTCAGAAGAAGCAGGTCAGTATAAAGAGACTTCTGGAAATTGCTTTAGAGTGGGGGGCCAGGGGGCTTGTTCAGCCCTTTCAGGACGTTAACAAAATGCTTTTTCCCTGTGTTGCCTTTATTTCCCCTGAAGCATTGATTTCTGTTTGTTAACTAGCACAGAGATGTTGTCTTTGGGTCCAAGATGAACCTATTAAGGAACATTTCTTTTTCTCTGTTTGAAAAGTACAATGTCAGCGACCTTCTGTGTGTTTATCTTGAGAGAGTTATAAAATGAATAGACTTAGAACTGAACCTTTTCTCTAGTGTGGAAAAGTTAAATATCCTATTGTTTAAGACGGTCTGTTTTTATTATACATGACAGTGTTAGCTTTAAAGGTACTTTGGAAAACCACACACTTTTTTGTTTGTGAATCTTAAAGTCTGTTCTGTATTGGATAACTTGTAAGTTTCATTCTTGGCCAAATACTGTGTTTTTGTGAAACTTTGCATCAGTGAAGCACGATTTGTATTGATGGAACAGGCCATAACAACAAATCTTTAGAGGCAATTTTATTTAAGACTGTAACCTGCTGCACATAGTATAAATACTGCATCTACTTAAGCTGCCTGCTTGGATGGCTTACGGTCTTTTATGATTAGAGAATTGATTCTGTTAAAATTATCCCCTCTTGATTTTTGACAGAGGTAATCTTTCTCTCTCTCTCCTTTTTTTTTTTTTTTTTTTGACGGGAGGGTTCAGGCATAAGCATAACAGTTACTTTTCCTACAGGTAAATATTTACCGCTTAGTTACAAAGGGGACTGTGGAGGAGGAGATCATAGAACGGGCCAAAAAGAAGATGGTATTGGATCATCTGGTGATTCAGCGCATGGACACCACTGGCCGGACGATTCTGGAAAACAACTCGGGAAGGTCCAAGTAAGTGCCAGAAAGATTGGGAGGTAGGCAGAATCAAATTGATTTTACATCACCGTTGGATATAATAGGATTCTGTACCACAGACGTTAGTGTCTATTCATTACCTGGAAGATGCCAGGCCAGAACCACAAATAGGATGGCATTTTCACTTTATTTGAGTTTCTTGGTTCCTTTTTTTGCCCATCACCCCCCTGCTTATGTGTTTTCCTCTCTTTCTTGCCATCTCCCTTGCCTTTGCTTTTGGCTGCACATGTGACATATGACACAGCAACAGCAGTGGAGCTGTGTGTCAGGTGTCAGCCCAGCATAATGTCACCTTTGACTTTCCTGCAGTGAGAATCCAGATTGGATTGGCAGCTATTTTTTTTTTACTATTGGCAAAAATGTTTGTGTGGAGATTGTTGTCCTTTTTTCTGTTGCAAACAGAAGGGTATAAAAAGAAAGTAATGAAGTTTTAATTGGCTTTGGAAAGAGGCACAACTACATCTCCTATAAAGTTTAATTAGCCAGGCATGGTGGCGGGCGCCTGTAGTCCCAGCTACTCGGGAGTCTGAGGCAGGAGAATGGCGTGAACCCGGGAAGTGGAGCTTGTAATGAGCCGAGATCGTGCCACTGCACTCCAGCCCGGGCAACGGAGTGAGACTCCGTCTCAGAAGAAGAATAATAATAATAATAATAATATAATTTTACATTTTGAGCAGATTGTTGAGTGTCTTTTGTGGCGGTGTTGCAGCTATGTTTTTTGTTTGTTTTTGAGATGGAGTCTCACTTCGTTGCCCAGGTTGGAGTGCACTGGCACGACTTTGGCTCATTGCAACCTCTGCCTCCTAGGTTGAAGTGATTCTTATTCCTCAGCCTCCCAAGTAGCTGGGACTACAGGTTTGCACCACCACACCCAGCTAATTTTTTTTTTTCTAGTAGAGACAGGTTGTTTCCATGTTGGCCAGACTGGTCTCAAACTCCTGACCTCAAATGATAGGCCCACCTCAGCCCCTCAAAGTGCTGGGATTATAGGTATGAGCCATTTCGCCCGGCTGCAGCTATGTTAAAGATGTATTCAAATTAGCCCTTCCTAAATAGAATGTTTTCAGATAGTTTTCTGTTTAAGAGGAACCTAGATGAGAAAAGCCTAGCTCTTTTATTTTGGACCGGAGTTGAGAAGGTTGAAAATTCTTGGTGAATTGTAACTTTCTGAGTCAAAGCGCAAAGGAAAGAGCTCCATTCTGTAACACTGCTAGTCACCTTTCTGGCTTACCCATACAATAGGTAAGCCAGTAGGACTGTAACTAATTTTCTATTCTGGTGGTTTAGGGTTACCATCACAGACTCATCCTGTAGATAGAAAATGAGATGGTTGAGAAATCATTTTTCTTGAGGCAGAGTTTATATTTTCAACAGTTATTTGACCTCTTTCTGAAGGATAGTTATTCTGATGTAGAACGCTTTAGAGGTTATTTGATGTTTCTCCCAACTACATTTTACTTCCACAGCTCAAATCCTTTTAATAAAGAAGAGCTGACAGCTATTTTGAAATTTGGAGCAGAAGATCTCTTCAAAGAACTGGAAGGGGAGGAATCAGAACCACAGGTAATTAACAATGAGGAAAGGGAAATTTTTTTGAGAAGTATGATCTGTGAGAGTCTAAATTTTCTGTAAGAAGATACTGTTAGAGGCTTTTCTAAAGAAAAAGTAATTACTTGAAGGATAGTGTGTTTTTCTTTCATAGGACTCTCATAGCTCTTACTGAATTGAGTAGGAAGGAATTAATAAAGCATTTGAGGATACTTTTTTGGGGTGATTTTTTTCTCCCATTTCTGTTTGTTATAATTTTTGAAATTTCACCTTGTCATTTGTGTAAATAATAGTTTGAGACATTAGATGTAAAGGATTTAGAGTTGAAACTGAAAGTAAATGAATTATCAGAAAGGAGAGTTGGTTTATTTGCATCAAACATTTTCAGTAAATACTAATAATTTCTGGGCAACTAGGCAACTCCTCTGTTGCCATTTTATTCTATTTGTGTTGGCTTTTGTTCTTTTAGGAAATGGATATAGATGAAATTTTGCGGTTGGCTGAAACGAGAGAGAATGAAGTGTCAACAAGTGCAACAGATGAGCTTCTCTCACAGTTCAAGGTATGAAGATCTTTGTGGGAGAGAGTTCTCAGCATTGATTCATTAATGATACTAATGTTTGTGAACACTTTCTTTGTGCTAGGCACTCTGCTTTTCTCTTTACCTGAATTGAGTCATATCCTCAATATCGTTCTCTGAATTGTAAGTATGTTGTGAATGTAGGTTCTGCAGTCCTCCCCACAAAGGTAACCGCTGAAGTGGGCTATCCTGTGTAGAGTCAGTGTGTGGAGGAAAAGAAATCACTGAAGAGAGGGCTAGGTAGAAAGCCAGGACAGAGTATAGAACCAGGACGTGTGGAGCATTGCAAGACACGTTAATAGATCAGATGCCAAAGAGAGGTCAAAGATAGGAAAAGAGTAGATGACAATTAGAAGGCTCTGATGACTTGGTGAGATTTTAGTTTTTTGTTTGTTTGGTAAGTGAGAGAAAGAGGTGTCAGTGGTGTCTCATATAACAGAAAATTACATGAAATGAGGACTAAACACAGAAGCTGGGCACCAGATGATAGGAGTTGGCAGCACAGAGTATCAACGTTATTAAAAAGCTTAGAAGAGTACAGGGACTCTAAATTATATGGCTAGAAGATTGAAGCAAGACAAGGTTTTTGAAAGATGTTACCACGTTTCTAGTTTGCGAAAAGAACTTGAGTATAGGGAGATATTGAAGGTTCTCAGGAAAGAAATGATTTGATGGCACATTGCCACAGAGGAGACTGGAAAGGATACAGTCAAAAGCACAGATGGAAGACTTGGCATTGGGGAGAAAAAGGACAAGTACACTTCAGGGAAGAGGAGGAAAGAGTTGCTGTGGGAGTTTAATTTAAGCTCTTAATGACAAGTTAAGTAAGTGAGGTGTTTGCTTGAGAAGTGGAAAAGATTTGGGACAACCATGGATGAGGCAGGGAGTTGTTGGGAGGAACTTGATAGGGAGTTCAGCTGAATTGAGATGATACAGCTTTGCTGTGGAGCCAGTCAGCAGGGTCGTATGACTTTCACCAGCAATACTTTTGAGGTCAGAGAAATTGGATCATTTGGCTATCCCAAGGTGGGAGATTGGCTTGCAAGGCACAGGAAAGTCAAAATGGCAAAGGTTTCCAAGATTCATGTGACAGCATGGTAGGAAGGATTGACCATGGGTTGATTGCATGGAGGTAGAGAAGCAAGAGAGACCTGATGATTGCAATGATGGCTAAGTGCAGCATGCATATTAGGATTCGGGAAACTGTGTGAAGTGTTTGGAAGGAAGCAATATTGTGTGATTAGCTCCAAAGCTGGCCACTGGTAGAAGTTGTTTCAATGGAAGAACAAGGATGGAGTTGAATGGGCCAAACAGCCCTAGATTAATGTGTCAGGATGCAGAGGGATGGGGTAGAGAAGGGTGAAGGTGAATTATTAGTGTTTGTCATAGTTAGTGTGGGCTCTTGCAATAAAGTACTATAGACTGGGTGGTTTATAAACAATAGAAATGTATTTCTCACAGTTCTGAAGATTTGAAGTTTGAGATCAGGGTGCCAACATGGTCAGGTTCTGGTGGAGGCTGTCAGGTTGCAGACTGCTGAGTTTTCTTACCTTCACATGCTAGAGAGAGAGAAGCTGGAGAGCTCTCTGGGGGTCCCTTTTATAAGGGCAGTAATCCTATTATGAAGGCTCTACCCTCATGACCTCCTAACACCTTACATTGGGAGTTAGGATTTCATCATATGACTTTTGGGAAGAATATAAACATTCAGTCCATTGCACTGTTTCAGTTCAGTTCCACCTCTGTGACTCCTGCTCCTTTCTTCAGCAATAAAAACCTGCACTTGTGTTAACTCTTACTGTGTTTCAAGCACTATTTTAAGTTAAGGGCCAGAGTCCGGCCTTTAACCACTATGTCCCTTTTGGAAAGGTTAAATTTCTTACTGCATGAACCACTAACATATGTGCATATTTATTTACATCAATCTTAATTTTAGTTAATTTTAGCCAAAAGTCATAAAGTGAGAGTCTTAACTTGACTTCACTGTCAGCTCCAAGTGACTTTAAGGAATGGAGTCTCCAGAAGCTCATTTACACCTTATGACTGTCTCAAAGGCTAGGAGGGAAGGAATAAGAAGAATGCGGAGCCAGGCTGGAGGCCGCCTGCCACTGCTCAGAGGCTGTCCAGAGGTGGTAGATGTTTCTGTGTACCCCTCGTCTGGTACTTTGAAATGGATACACTTAGATGGCTTTCTTTCTGGGTTACATACTGTTTTAGTACAGATACATATCAGATATTAAATAATATTTGATATGAAATGAAGAGACTATTCTTCCAGATTTAAATGTTTTCCGTTTTATGTTTTCATTTTATTTCCTAAGACTAAAGTGCACTTGTGAGCATATGAAATCACCACACGTCTTTAACTTTCATATTTTTGATAAAAATGAATAAGGCAACCAGTTGGCTAGATGATAATGAGTGCTTTGAGTTATGCATTGTTTCAAATGAACTGTATACAACTTATAGAAATGTAGGTTCATCATGGAGTGTTAGGTATTAAGCATTTTATATCTAAGTAAATCTAAATTTTATCATTAGTATTAGGACATTTTTATGATTTATAACAGCTCATTCAGTAAAACTTATAAAAACAGGCCGGGCGCGGTGGCTCACGCCTGTAATCCCAGCACTTTGGGAGGCCGAGGCGGGCGGATCACAAGGTCAGGAGATCGAGACCATGGTGAAACCCCGTCTCTACTAAAAATAGAAAAAAAAAAAAATTAGCCGGGCGCAGTGGCGGGTGCCTGTAGTCCCAGCTACTCGGGAGGCTGAGGCAGGAGAATGGCGTGAACCCGGGAGGCGGAGCTTGCAGTGAGCCGAGATTGCGCCACTGCACTCCAGCCTGGGCGACAGAGCAAGACTCTGTCTCAAAAAAAAAAAAAACCAAAAAAAAAAAAACTTATAAAAACAATTTGTATCTTTGTAGCTGTTTCCCTGCTTTTCAGTAAAATTTATGATATGAACTTGAGGATTTGACAAGTTGATTTTGGAGGGGAATAAGGAAAAACTAATAGAAAATTGATTATCTGATTATGTAATATCACAAAAGTCTTATTATTCACAGTGTCTACTTAGATTAAAAACACTGGATAAATTGTTGTTTTAGCAGATGGTGTTTAGAAATAGGGAAATGTCAGTCAGACAATGGGTTGTCTGTTTTAAGGTTGCCAACTTTGCAACAATGGAAGATGAAGAAGAGCTGGAAGAGCGTCCTCACAAGGACTGGGATGAGATCATTCCAGAGGAACAAAGGAAAAAAGTAGAGGAGGAAGAGCGGCAGAAGGAGCTAGAAGAAATTTATATGCTGCCTCGAATTCGGAGTTCCACTAAAAAGGTGATCAAGTGAGATGAAAGATATGAAATTACTTCTTATGTTGTGAAGGCTACAGAAGTGTTGATTATTCAAAGAAGAGGCCTTGCATTGTTCCCCTGACACAGAGGCTTCAAGAGCAGAGTTGACACTGTAGGAAACTTAACAAAGTAAAGTGGAGAAATCTGCAGAGCTCATGAGCACACCCGTGAGACGTCGGATTTGGTCTTTGCAGATTGGCTCTTTGTGAAGCTGATTAAACAGGATATGAAATTTCCAGAAGTTTGCATTTTGCCTTTGAGATTAGAACCAGTAGTTCTCACAATTTGGCTCTAATTGCCACTACCTTCAACTTTCAGAAAGTCAAACCTCTGTTTGTCCGTAACAGTTCACAGCACTTGCTATAAATACTAAAGGATTATGTAACTATAAATAAGAAACACATACCAACCTCAGAGTTCACAAAGCTCCATCACAGACACTATCTAATTTTATTTTTGTAACAACATTGAAATAGGTAGAACAAGTTTTGTTACCCATTTTGTTGGAGATAATAGACACAGATTTGTTCAAGGTTACAGTAAATCAGTATGAGGTAACACTAGCTACCATTTATTGAGCCCTTACAGTGTGCTAGGCACACTTCTGAGAGCTTTAACTTACTAAAAACCGTATGTTATAGCTACTGTTGTCTTCATTTTTCAAATGAGAAAGGCACAAAGAGTAAAATTACTTGCCCAAAGAAGTAAACATGAACCTGTTTTATAATGGGATATTGTAAAAATATCCAAATATTTTTAATCCAGTTCACTTGTCATTGTATTTCAATGTCTCTGAAAGTATGACTATCCTAAGTGGGTATTTCTCCAAGACCTCTGTCCCCTTATTTGTCAAAGGAAAATTGACTTTTCTGATGTGATGAGAAGTTCTGAGTACTAAAGAATTAAGATGGCCTTCTCTTAGTCCTTTCACCACTTGAACTTTGCACTTGTTACAGTGTGACTGCCTCAATCTTTCTCAGGCTCAGACAAATGACAGTGACTCTGACACTGAGTCTAAGAGGCAGGCCCAGAGATCCTCTGCTTCTGAGAGTGAGACGGAAGACTCTGATGATGACAAGAAGCCAAAGCGCAGAGGGCGTCCCAGGAGTGTGCGGAAGGACCTCGTGGAGGGATTTACTGATGCAGAGATCCGAAGGTTGGTGGAGGCTCTGTTTCACTGAGCTTGTTTGGAAATGCATACTGTAAGTCTTGGGTTGACTGGATCCTGGACATTGTGACAGGGTAGGCAGAGGCTTATACTACAAAAAAGGCAAGAGAAGCTGGGTCCTGTCCCAGATCTTTAGGATTATTCTTCTTTCTCCAAGGTTTCTTTCTGTTGAGGTCACTTTTATTTGTTGTTCATCTCTCTGTTTCTCTTATTCTCTGGTTATTCAGAACATTTTCACAAAGTTCAGCTGGGGGAAAGATAATTGACATACATATATATACAGACTTATATATCTGTATATAAAAAAATGTCAAAAATAAAAATGGTACAAATATGTCTACCCTCACTACCTCTCCCCTCCCCCACAATCCCAGTCCCACCCCGTTTTAGTACTGATATCAGTTTGCTGGTGGTTTGCTTTGGTTTATAAGTAGTATGTACAACATGTTGTTCAGCACGTTGCTTTCCCTGATCCCATTTAAAATCAGTTTTAGACATCTTTCTATGTGAGATTGCTATACATTTCTTGGTATCTGATTCAAATGTCTCTGTCCTCCCAAAAAAAAAAATCTAAAATTATTGCTTACAAATTTTTTTTTTCCAGTTTCCATCTTTTTTTTTTTTTTTTAAGCCTGAAGAAAATAGAAAGTATAAGGATGGTTTTAAGGCCTAATCCATATTATAATTATATTAAATAGTCCTTTAAGTTTCATATATTTGAAACTGTGAGGTGTTTCTTTTCACTTAAACGTCACACCTATTCTTCTTGTTTAATTTACTATGGAAAAATAGAAATATTTCAAATTACTGACAGAATAGCATATAACACATCCCTCTTGTACTTATCGTCTTAACAATTTTGGATTTGTAGCCAAACTTGTAGTGTATATATATACACCCTACCTCCTCTTGCTCCCTATTCCCAGTATGATTTTGAGAAGAATGTGTTTTCTGCTATGGGGCAGTGTGTTCTATAGCCGTATTTGGCTTAGTGTTTTTCAGGTCTTTAATTTCTTTATTGATTTTCTGTGTAGTTGTGGTTATTTTGGTAGAGTCAGAATCTTGCTCTCTTGCACAGGCTGGAGTATGATCTTATCTCACTGTAACCTCACACTCCTGGGCTCAAGTGATCCTCCTGCCTTAGCCTCCCAGGTAGCCAGGACTACAGGCATGTGCTACCGTGTCTGGCTAATTAAAATTTTTTTTGTAGGGACAAGGTTTCATTATGTTGCCCAGGCTGGTCTCAGACTCCTGGCCTCAAGTATCCTCCCGCTTCAGCCTCCCAATGTGTTGGGATTATAGGCCTGAGCCACTGTGCCCAGCCTAGTTGTTCTTCCCATTATTGAAAATGGGATGTTGACATCTCTGTTACTCTTATATGATCCATTTGTTCCTTCAATTCTGTCAGTTTTTGCTTCATGTGTTTTTGGACTCTTATTAATTGTATATATTTTTTATAATCGATAGGTCTTGGTTGGCCTTTTTATTATTGTAACATGTGTTTCTGTCTGTAGTAATAATTTTTGTTTTAATGCCTATTTTCAGTTTGATAATAGTATAGTCACTCCAGCTTTCTTTTTCGGTATTTGAAATTTAAAAAAATGGTATTTGGCCAGGCATGGTGGTTCACACCTGTAATCCCAGCACTTTAGGAGGCCAAGGCAGGCAGATCACTGGAACCTAGGAGTTTGAGACCATCCTGGGCAATATGGCGAAACCCTCTACTAAAAATACAAAAAATTAGCCGGGTATGGTGGTACACACCTGCAGTCCCAGGTACTTGGGAGGCTGAGGCTGAGGCTGAGGCATGAGAATTGCTTGAACCCGGGAGGCCGAGGTTTGCAGTGAGCTGAGATGGCACCACTGCACTCCAGCCTGGGTGACAGAGCAAAACTCTGTCTAAAAGGAAAAAAAAAAAGGTGTCTTAAAAATTTTTAAAAATATTTTTTCGGCCAATCTCTTTTTTTTCTTAGAGTGTTTAGTCTATTTACATTTAATGCAGTTATTATAAAGTAGGAATTATGTCTGCACTTTGCTATTTGTTTTCTATATGTCATGTCCTTTTTGTTTATTTCCCCATTACTACTTTCTTTTGTGTTAAATATATACCATTTTAATTACCTGTAAAAAAAAAAAACTATTTTTTCACTTATTTTCTTAGTGATTGCCCTGGAGATTACAAGTAACGTCTTAGAACAATTTACTTTGAATTAGCGTCAATTTAATTTCAATGGCATTATAAAAACTTTGCTCCAGTTATAGCTTACCACCCCCATTTGTGCTGTTGTCACACATTACATCTTTACACATTGTAAACCCATGAGTGCAGTTTTATAATTAATACTTTATATAGTTAGTTGTCTCTTTTTTTTTTTTTTTCTTCTGAGACGGAGTTTTGCTCTTCTCACCCAGGCTGGGGGTACAGTGGTGCAATCTTGGCTCACTGCAACCTCCACTTCCCAGGTTCAAGTGACTGTCCTGCCTCAGCCTCCCGAGTAGCTGAGATTACTGGTGCCCGCCACCATGCTGGCTAATTTTTTTGTATTTTTAGTAGAAATGGAATTTCACCATGTTGACCAGGCTGGTCTTGAACTCCTGACCTCAGGTGATCGCTGTGCCTCGGCCTCCCAAAGGGCTAGGATTAGAAGCGTAAGCCATCCACACCCAGCCTAGTTAGTTGTCTTTTAAAATCAGATAGAAGGAAAAGAGTTACAAACAAAAATGCATGTATACTGTTTTTATATTTACTTTATTATTCCGTGGGTGCTCTTATTTCTTCATGTGATTTCAGTTACTATTTTATGTCCTTTCGTGTCTGCCCAAAGGACTCTCTTTTAGCATTTTCTTTTGAGGCAGGTCTGCTAACAACGGATTCTCTATTTTGGCTTAGCTGGCACTGTCTTAATTTCATCTTCATTTTTGAAAGAAAGTCTAATTTCTTTTTTTCTGTTTCTCACGTGGGATAGTCTCAATTGGCCTATCTTCAGATTTGCCAGTTTTTCTTCTTCAGGCTCATACCTGCTGCTGAGCCTCCCCAGTGATTTTTTTTCATTTCCGTTATTGTAGTTTTCAACTCTAGAATTTCTATTTCACTCTTTAAAAAATGTCTGTTTTTAAACAGCCTTTCTGTTTCTATTGATAACATTTTTGTCCTTTCTTTTTAATTCTCCAGACAGATTTTTTTTTAACTCTTGTAAAGATATGTAATAGCTCATTAACATCCTTGTCTGATAAGCCTACATGCTAGACTTCCTTAGGGATGGTTTCTATTACCTGCTTTTTCTCCTATGTATACTTCATATTTTTTTTTTTTTTTTTTGAGATGGAGTTTTGCTCCCATCACCCAGGCGGAGTGCAGTGGTGCAATCATAGCTCACTGCAACCTCTGCCTCCTGGGTTCAAGCGATTCTCCTGCCTCAGCCTCCTGAGTAGCTGGGATTACAAGTGCCCAACACAATGTCCGGCTGATTTTTGTATTTTTAGTAGAAACAGGGTTTCACCATGTTGGCCTGGCTGGTCTCGAACGCCTAACCTCAGGTGATCCACCCGCCTTGGCCTCCCAAAGTGCTGGGATTACAGGCGTGAAACACCGTGCCCAGCCTACTTCTTGGTTTTCTGTATGTCCCATAATTTTTTCTTTGAAAAATTGGACATTTTAAGTCATATGGCAACTCTGGAAATCAGTTCTCCCCTCCCAGCCATATGTTGTTTGCCGCTCCTATTGTATTTGCTTGTTTAGTGACTTTCCTGTACTAGTTCTCTGAAGTCTGTATTCCTTGTCATGTTATGTGATCCTTGTCATGTTATGTGTAGTCTCTACTCCTTTAGCTTAGTGGTCAGCTAATGATTGAACAGAGATTTCCGTAAATGCCTTGACCCTGTAAGTCTATCAGCCTTTGTTGAAATGCTTTGACCCTGTAAGTCTATCAGCCTTGTGTGTTGGGGCATGTTTCAGTGATCTGGAAGGCAGTTGACAACTCTGCCTTAAGTTTCATTTCCTGCTTGCACAGTTCCTCAAGGTCTTTCTCAGGCTCAGACAAATGACAGTGACTCTGACAGGGAGTCTAAGAGGCAGGCCCAGAGATCCTCTGCTTCTGAGAGTGAGACGGAAGACTCTGATGATGACAGGAAGCCAAAGCACAGAGGGTGTCCTAGGAATGTGCGGAAGGACCCTCTGAAATCTTTCCTCTGCATGGACACAGACCAGCACATGTGTCAGAGCTTTTCAGAGTATCTATCCTATGGACATCTTTCCCTCCAGTTTTTCTTTTTGTCTTTGTTCAGCCTTTTGTTATTTCCAACTGGTAATGTTGCCTCAGGCCGTCATGATGTTAAACCTTTGCATCTAATTGTTTTTGACCAATGAATTGTGGACAGGGCTATTCACACTGAGTGAGTTCTGGGTCAATCCAATAAAGACAAGCCTGAGAATGGAGCTTCTCAGGGTGCTGTTAGCCAGGTCCAGTCATTCTGTGGGAATAGGGCTTTTGTAGAACTCCCAGCCTCTTCTTCACCCTCCAGTGGCTGCTACGCTGCTGGTTGGCACAGCTATTGTAGTTGCAGAAGTGTTAGTTTTCAAGGCTGTCATGCAGCTGGGGTTAAGGGGGTGGGAATAGTGCAAGTTAAAAAATGCCCTGAAGCTTGCTGAGCCATTTTCTTGAATAAATTTCTTAGATGGCTCTAAGCCATTTTCTTGAATAAATTTCTTAGATGGCTATGAGCCATTTTCTTGAATAAATTTCTTAGATAGCTGCATGCATTTGGTTAATTTCCAGAGTTGTGACAATACTGATTATGACACTTTATGCCAGCATTCCTATTGCTTTTATGGAGGAGCATATTTTCACAGACTGTTAGTCTGCCATATCTGAAGTGTTATTTAGATATAAAATATTTCAGTGTCTGTCAAGAAGGAGAAATGCAGAGTTAAGGAGTAATCCTCAGGTTTATGTTCATATATAATATCTTCCTAACCCTTGTATCTGTGCTGTTTCTTTAATGTTGTTTTTAGCTATTGTCATATTCAGTCCCATTTTATTCTGTAGCCATATCTTCTCATTTCCATTTTTTCCTTTAATGTCTGTCCTTACATGGTTATATAACCCAATTATCGTAGTAATTTGGCATATTACATGATGCCCTTGATGTGTCATGAAGTCCTGGTTTTTAGTGGAAAGTACTGAGACCAGCCTGTAGGAATGGGGATGATGGCATGAGTTGGTATGTAGCATAGTTTAGGGTAGAGACTTGTGAGAAGATAGATTGGATTTTTGGGAGGAGAGGTCAGTAGAGTTTCCAAAATCGTTTGCCTAAGAAGTTTTAAATCATATTCTACTTTGCCTTAATCCAAAAACTATATGAGACAGTCAAAAAAATCTTAACAGCTAAAAAATAATAGGTTTTCTAATAACGAAAAATATGGTATTGAAGGTAACAATGGTGAACTGAACACGCTGATGAAAACGATGTAAGGGTTTATCACAATTGAGTCTTGATGATTGAATCCTTTATGGCACAATGAAGTCTATAAACTTGTACCTTCTTAAAAGGATATTAGAGCTAAGTTGCAGTTCTCTAGCATATATCTAAGCAGGTTTATGGACAGTCACTGAGAATAAAGTTGATCTTTAATTTGAATAGATTTTTAGCAGTCATTATTTTAAGTTGACTAGTTTCAGAGACAGTCAACATTTATTCATTTTTTCAGTAGTTGCAAGGATTGAGCCTACTCTACTTTTGACAATTTGCATGGCTCATATGTCATCACAGAATATGTTAGCATCAACATAACTAAAGTAAGTCTCTTTTTTAATATGTTTTATTGATCCTATTCTTAGGTTCATCAAGGCTTATAAGAAGTTTGGTCTCCCTCTTGAACGGTAAGTTCAGCATAATAGTCCCTTATCTTCCTCTTTTTTGCTTTTATTATATAGTACGTTCTTTTTTGGTAATTTTTTCCATTTAATAATAATGCCGGGAACATTTTTTTTTTCTGGAAACATTCATTTACAAACATTTATATATTGGGTGCCTGTTGATTCATGTCCCTCTGCAGAGGGATGACAAATATGGTAAAGACAGGCCGTCCATAAAAAGACTTTCACCTTTGTGAGGGAGATGAAGCAAGTATATTCAAAACCATAGTGCGTGAAATAATTTCCAGAGAGATGTTCATATAACTCCAGTTGAAAAGAATGTATTTAGTTATTTGTGTCCTAGTTCTTAGATTTAATAATGTCAAAGGTAAAAGGCTCTTGATGATTTTATAATCTTCTGCTAATTAGCAGGATTTTATGAGGAATAAATGCAAAGGACTCATATAGCCTTGCCAATAATAACTTCCAAAAGGGTAGCTGTTGTTGCTATTCTATAAGCATTTAGAAAATGATTCAGAAGTTGGATTTTAACAGAAGACTCTATTTCAAATAGTTTGGTACTTTGCTTTCTATAAAATCTAAAAAGCCCTAATTTAAAGGAAATATTGGGTTCCCTTCTCTTTCTTCTGACACATTTCTTGAGTGGGTGAAAATTACAAGTCTGTTTTTGTTTGGTCCTCTCCATTTGGAGAGGAGGTAGTGATGTGTAGCATTAAGCCACAGCAAAGCCAAGAAAGTCAGCTGCATCTTTCCAGGACTATTGCTGACCACCCAGGGGTAGACTGCCTGTCTTTGGGCCAGTTACTGTAAAAGCCAATAGGATGTGGAAAAGGGGGCTTGGCACCTTTTGACAGCCTATTTTTTAGCTGTTAATATGTTTGTGTGCTTCATATGACATGGAGATCAACTAAACATATAGTTAATATATTTGTGTGTTTCATATGACATGGAGATCAACTAAACATGTAGTAAAAGTAACTATACTCTGCTTCTAGGAACATTGCAGTGAATGAAAGTAGGCTGGAGAAAGGAAAGTGAATACAAAGAAGCAAACTAGTACAAATGGTGTTCAGGCACTTCACCTACTGCCACTAACAGCCTATTTATTTAATAAAGTTTGCTTTCATTGTTTATTTCTTTCCTCTCTGTTTTTTGGAATTGTTTTGTTTTGTGGAATATTCAAGACACAATTTTTTATGATGGAAAATGAATATGTTAGCCTTCAATGGCCAGGGGTTCTTGTTGGAGCCTTAGAATGACCACTAAAGGAACACAAAGAAAAGTGTCTTTGCAGGAGAAGCTTATATGAGGCCTAGTGGCATCTCATGACATTTAAGAAGAGTGGGCACAGGGTGCTGAAGTGTCCCCATATTTGTTCCTTCTCAGGCTGGAGTGCATAGCACGTGATGCTGAGCTGGTAGATAAGTCGGTGGCAGATCTGAAGCGCCTGGGTGAACTGATCCACAACAGTTGTGTGTCAGCAATGCAGGAATATGAAGAGCAGCTGAAAGAAAATGCCAGCGAGGGTAAGTGAAGTTGGCTTTAGTGAGTCTTCACAGGCTGGCACTCGTGGACTGGATTTCTGTTGCTAAAGGGCGTTTTGAGGACAGACTTGAGGAACACACATGCCTCGTGCTTTGAGGTGTTTATTCTGAGCTGCGTTTCTGTGAGCTTAATATTCTATTCTATGTCTACTCACAAATGAAGTTGATTTGCAGAAGGTGTAGAGTGACGAACAAGATGAAATGGTTTCTTTTTATGTTGCTGTAGAAAGTTTAAATTCGTTTGAGTGATGTAAAACCCAGGGGCAAAGCTTGCTGGACACCTCTGTATTTTTCCTGCAAATAAGAGGTGTTATAGAGCACAAGCGTTGTTAATTATCTTGGATATATATTGTGTGTTATGGCAAACGGAAAGGATTTAGAAAATTAATTGGAATAAATAAAATATTGGATGAATATTGTAAACATTTTTGTTACATTGAGATTTTCATGCCACTAGAATTTGTTCTCATTGGATTGGACATGCAATGTGTTTTCTCTTTGATACCAGAAAGTGATTTTGCCTGTCCTGTGTGATATCCTTAAAAGCAAGAGGTATAGGAATGCTTGTGAGGAGAGAACTCTGAAGTTGTTATTGGTAAGGGCACCCTCATAGTGAACTTTAAAGAAATGAGGGAGGGCAGGTGCAGTGGCTCATGCCTGTAATCCCAGCACTTTGGGAGGCTGAGACCAGAGGATCACTTGAGCCCAGGAGTTCAAGTCCAGTCTGGGTAATATATAAGTGAGACCTTGTCTCTACAAAAAGTTTAAAAATTAGCTGAGAGTAGTAGGATGCACACTTGTAATCGCAGCTACATGGGAGGCTGAGGTGGGAGGTTCACTTGAGCCCAGGAGGCAGAGGCTGCAGTGAGTTAAGATCATGCCACTGCACTTCAGCCTGTGTGACAGAGCAAAACCCTGTCTCAAAATATAAATAAATCAGTTAAATAAAGAAATGAAGTTGTTATCATTCTACTTCTCCAGACTGTGGTTTATCTGTGCCATTTCTGCATTTTTTTGGGCAGACTATTAGGTAAGGCTACCCTTCTGCAGCTTCTTTGAGCTATAGTTAAATGTTCAGGCTCCAGAAAAGGAGGCAGTCAGTTATCTGGAATTTTGGTTCTACCACTTCCTAGTTATAAGACTTTGGTCAAGTTATATCCCTTCAACTATCTCATTTGCAAAATAGAGTAACAATATCTACTTCAAAGGATTTGGATGATTGAATAATTCCATACTTGTAAATTGTTTAGCATAGTGTCTAGCTTGCAGTGTTAGCTATTATTAAGAAGTGAGTATTTGTGCTTTGAAATTTTCTTTTTTTCTCTTTAAGGTTATTATTGAATTTGATATAATTTAAAAATATCTTCAAGAGAGTCAAAACTTATTTTAAGATACGTTCTTTTTTGTAAAAGACAAATAACTTGTATGGTTTGCAAAATGATCTGAATATGTGCTTTTATAACATTCAGAATACACCCAAAAGTAAACTTTAGGTTTAACATCCAGTATGTTTTCTTTGTAATTGTTTTGAATAAGTAATACATCTACATGGCTTAAAACTGAAAAACATATTCCTATTACTTCTTGATGCTTTTGAGAAATGAATAATGTTTTCTCCCTTTTAAATGGTAGTACAGCATGCACACTTTTCTGTGCTTGCTTTTTTTATCTCATAGTATCTTGTGGAGCTGTTCCCTTACAGCACTCCCTTCTCCCCGAAATCCCTCTTTTTTTTTGTGCATGTTCACATTCTGGATCTGGCTGATTGCTTCTTCTTGGTGTTAACTTATTTCCTCACACCTGTACTTCCTGTAAACTGGTATTCAGCATATTCTGAATCCAGGCTGACATTTCTAGATCAAATGGAAGATTATTGATACTTCTTTTCCCTTAGGTTGAAATTTTTGTTTCTAAAAATGTTAACATAATTACATATTTGCTTTATCCTAAACATGTCTTTCCAAACATCAATACCAATCTTACTGTTAACAAAAAAATGCTCAAATGCAAAGTGTAATTTCTTTGCATTTCTTTTTGATCTTAGAATATATCACACTAACAATATACAATCAAAATATATTTTTAAATTATTCAAAGTTATTTTTTTCTCTGTGTGGTTATGCCACCAACTTAATATACAGTTAGACTCTTTTGTTTGCATTTATTTTCAATATTTAGCGATTGCTTTTCTCATTTTGATTCGATTTAATTTTTTTAATTATGTAAAAACATTTACATGGTTCAAAGTCACAACTATAAAACAAGGTACATTTGGAGCATCTTGTTTTTGTTTTTTTGTTCCCCAGCCTTCTTCTCTTCCTCCTTAATAGGTCACTGTTTCTATTAGTTGTAAGTTTATCTTTCCTTTGTTTCTTTTTAAAATTTAAGTGTGTGTGTGTGTGTGTGTGTGTATGTGTGTATATTTTCCTTCTTACACAGAAGAGAACATACTCTCTTTTGCACCTGCTTATTTTCATGACTGAGATAAATTCATATCATTATGTAGAGATCATCCTCTTTCCTTTTACAGTTGCAAGTATTCTACCATGTAGATAGATGTCAATTCACACTTCTCCTCTAGTATTTAATATTTGGGTTGTTCTTGGTCTTTTGTTATTATAAAGAAAGCCACAATGAATAATGATTTAATGAATATACCATTTTGTATCTCTGCCAACATATCTTTGGAATAAATTTCTAGAAGTGGGATTGCTGGGTCCTGGGAAAATGCATATATACTTCGCTTTGATATTCCCAAATCCTTCTGCATAAGTCTGGTGCCATTTACATGGTCACCAGTAATATTTGTTGGTACCTGTTTACAAGCCTCACAAACGGAATATATTGTTAAAGTTTAAGTTTGGAGTTTTGCCAGTTTGATAGGTGAGAAATGGTATTTCATTTTTCTTTTAATGAACAAGATTGTACATCTCTAAGGGTCACTTGCATTTTGTTCTATAAAGTGTCTGTTCATATGTTATGCCTATTTTCTATTGAAAGGAGTTTTCTTCTCATAAACAGGTAGCATTATCTCGTGAATTTCAACTTGGACTATTTGATTGGGGTTTCGTTTTTACTTCCGTGATCATTTTAATTTGAAATTTGGGTTAGGGTAACTTTCTTTTTCTTTTTATTTTTTTTGGGACGGAGTCTCGCTCTGTCGCCCAGGCTGGAGTGCAGTGGCACAATCTTGGCTCACTGCAAGCTCCACCTCCCGGGTTCATGCCATTCTCCTGCCTCAGCCTCCCGAGTAGCTGGGACTACAGGCGCCCACTACCATGCCCGGCTAATTTTTTGTATTTTTAGTAGAGAAGGGGTTTCACTGTGTTAGCCAGTATGTCTTGATCTCCTGACCTCATGATCCGTCTGCCTTGGCCTTCCAAAGTGCCGGGATTACAGGTGTGAGCCACCGTGCCCGGCCGGGTTAGTGTAATTTTCTTTTCTTTTTTTTTTTTTTTTTTTGAGACGGAGTCTTGCTGTGTCGCCCAGGCTGGAGTGCAGTGGCCGGATCTCAGCTCACTGCAAGCTTCGCCTCCCAGGTTTACGCCGTTCTCCTGCCTCAGCCTCCTGAGTAGCTGGAACTACAGGTGCCCGCCACCTCACCCGGCTAGTTTTTTGTATTTTTCAGTAGAGACGGGGTTTCACCATGTTAGCCAGGATGGTCTCGATCTCCTGACCTCGTGATCTGCCCGTCTCGGCCTCCCAAAGTGCTGGGATTACAGGCTTGAGCCACCGCGCCCGGCCTAGTGTAATTTTCTTAAGCCACCACTTGTTCATCATTTCACATGTGTTAGATACGAACTTAAGCTCATGTTTTTTCAGTAATAGTGTTGTGAAGATCAAGTTCATGTTTAAAATACTTGAGAGTTTTTTGACCTCCGCTAGTGGGATGGGTAGGAAAACAAAAAGAGAAACCTTCAGCACTAATATTATACCCTCAGAATCTACTTTTGTTAATTTTGAAACAAAGTAGTGTGAAACAAACAGGAAGATTAAAATATAACTATAAACATCAGTGAATTAAAAAAATTCCAAATCTTAAAAAACTGAATGTTCGAAGGTTATTTTACAGACATTGAGAAAAAATTTTGTATTATAGATTATATCTTCAAAATAACAAGCCAGAGATATATTCAGAGAGACTAAGAGGTCAGGGTTCGTTGACACATGTTTTCTGTGGAACTTAAGCAGATTTTCATTTAACTAATGTGAAATTGGTATTCTTCAGGAAAAGGACCAGGGAAAAGGAGAGGTCCAACAATCAAGATATCTGGAGTTCAGGTTAATGTGAAATCCATTATCCAACATGAAGAGGAGTTTGAGATGCTGCATAAATCTATCCCTGTGGACCCTGAAGAAAAAAAAAAGTGAGTATATTTTGTGTACATTCTTAGGTAGTTGTACCATAAGAAAATAGATTTGAAGTTAGACTTTGTGTAGTTACATAGTGTTTTTACTGTCTCCTCTTTAACATGCCAAAAAGGCCCCTCTTCTAATGTCTTCCTGTTTTTAAACTTTCTTTAGATACTGCTTAACCTGTCGTGTCAAAGCTGCACATTTTGATGTAGAGTGGGGGGTGGAAGATGATTCTCGCCTGTTGCTGGGAATTTATGAACATGGCTATGGAAACTGGGAGTTAATTAAAACAGACCCAGAGCTTAAATTAACTGACAAAGTAAGTAACCCTACCATGTTAGAGATTTCTAGAAGATTTGTTGTGTAATATTTTTATATTGATTATTTCTAATTATTTTCGAGGGGGCATCAAATTAGAAATTAGTACAGTCATTCTCCTTGGAAATACTTCCATCTTTAGTGGTCTGTGGCACTGTTTCACAGATGAAGATAAAGGGAAAAGACAGTAGCCAGGTGAAATTTTGGGGAAACCATAGGAGAAATCTTAAAATTCTGATACTTAATTATAGGTCAGATTTCATTACAATAAATACCCAGGTAAGTTTGTTAATGATAAAAACATTCCTTGGCCTTAGTTATTGGCCCTTTTGTTTAAAAGTACATTTGAAACAACCATATTTCAGTTCTTCACATAATGATTGAATGTCACCTAGGTATTCTTTGTAATGGAATTAAACGTTGGCTGTTCTTCTCCCACAAAATCAAGCCTCCCACCCTATCTGTTGCAAGTAGCAAGGCCATGGTTGGAGCTTTAAGCAGGGAAGGCTGACTGGCTCAAATTTTGGTAGGATTTGCTCCATGTTGTGCTCCTGGCACGTTTAACAGTGCTCATCCCATCTGGGTTTTAGGAGGGTGACAGCACCCTGCCTTGAGCACTGAGACCAGATTCAGTCTGGCAAGAGGCCCAATTGTTGTAGCAAGGAAGAGATCATGTCCTGGCATAGCTCAGTGCTCTCCGGCAATGCTCTAAGAAGCATTTTCAATCTAAAACGAAGCTTTAACCTAGCTCCAGGGATTCCCTGCTCCTGGAAGGAGGAAATCCACGACGGCTGGGATGCTCTAGCAGATGAAGCCACAAGCCCCTCCTACCTGAGTTGTTCTACCCTGTTAACAGCACAGGTAGGAGCCATTGGGAGAGCTGGATTTCTCCATCCCATTTTGTAAAATGAGAACGGCTCGTGAGGGATTTTCAGTGACTGGGAGCCATGGACATGAGATAGGATCTGAGGCTTTAATCTATATTTTGGGTGGTTGGGGAGGGAAAGGACTGTGCTCAGTTTTTGTTGTCTCTGTTTATCCTGATCCACTAACCAGGATGTGGGTGGTGGCGGGTGCTTCTCTTCCTTTCTTGTTGAAGATTCTGCCAGTGGAGACAGATAAAAAGCCTCAGGGGAAGCAGCTACAGACCCGAGCGGATTACTTGTTGAAGCTGCTCAGAAAGGGTCTGGAGAAGAAGGGGACTGTGACAGGCGGGGAAGAGGTGAGTACACTGCCAGCTGGGTGTTTTTCAGGAGCCTGAGGCTCCCACCCTGCAGAATTAGGTAGGAAGACAGAGGCCCTTTCTGGGCACTGCACAGAATGTCACCTTCTCAAGGGCAGATGTTGTTTTTGAGTTTCCAGTAGTGATGGTTTGGTTGGTAATAATAGAAACATTCATTTAGGCCTGGTGTGGTGGCTCACACCTGTAATCCCAGCACTTTGGGAGGCTGAGGCGGGCGGATCACGAGGTCAGGAGATCAAGACCATCCAGGCTAACATGGTGAAACCCCATCTCTACTAAAAATGCAAAAATATTAGCTGGATGTGGTGGCGCGCACCTGTAATCCCAGCTACTTAGGAGGCTGAGGCAGGAGAATGGTGTGAACCTGGGAGGCAGAGCTCACAGTGAGCCGAGATCAGGCCACTGCACTCCAGCCCAGGCAACAGAGCAAGACTCCATCTCAAAAAAAACAAAAAAAATTCATTTAAGGCCACAACATCTTGGCAGCTTTCTTACAAACCCATCCTTCTGAAATGTTGCTTCAAATTAATCCTCTTTGCTCCCCAGTGTCACTATTCCACACATATTGTTACTGTTTCTTTATTCTGCTTTCTCAGTTTTGGAACAGACTGCACTGAATACCTATGGGTTTGCCTGTTGTTATATCTCTCTCTGTGGTACTTGTAATAATGGATCCCAGAGTAAAATTGACAGTTGGAATGCACAGTTAATTCTGAAACTAGACCTTAGTTGCTATGTGAAATACCGACTAAATTCTCAGTGAATTCACCTGAGCTTTATCTCCTTTTATTTCCCCAATTTGTAATTTCAGTTCAGGCCCAGAAAGATGGAATCCCAGCTAAGAAATACAAATTACACACTGTACTAGCAGCCCATGTGTGCGTGTTCTTTAAGTTCTCTTGCAGCTATGTCATTTATATTAATTTCCCTGTATTATTATAAGCAAAGCAAATTTTAGGGAAAAAACTCCATAATACCACACCTCATTTTTTTCAAGTAATAGGATCATAAGTCTCATTCTTCATGTAATACGTTGAGTATGCAATACATTATGTGTTAGGCTCTGGAAAGGCAGATTAGATCATGTTACAGATCATGTCCCATTAGGCAGATAAACAGTATTTTAATCTTTTCCTTATTATATGTAACTTGCTTTCTGGTTTTTTAATGTTACTATTATGTCTTTAGTATATTATCTTTATTTGTATCTTTGTACACAGAGTGATTTTCCTTTTTTTAAAAAAAATTATATCTTAGCCGGGCACGGTGGCTCATGCCTATCATCCCAGCACTTTGGGAGGCCGAGGTGGGAGGATCAGTAGGTCAGGAGATAGAGATCATCCTGGCTAACATGGTGGAACCCCGTCTCTACTGAAAATACAAAAAATTAACCAGGTGTGGTGGTGGGCGCCTGTAGTCCCAGCTACTCGGGAGGCTGTGGCAGGAGAATGGCGTGAACCCGAGAGGCAGAGCTTTCAGTGAGCTGAGATTGCGCCACGGCACTCCAACCTGAGTGACAGAGCAAGACTCTGTCTCAAAAAAAAAAAAAATTATATCTTTAGGATGGATTCCAAAAATATGGAATCAGTAGGTTTAAGGAGTATGGATATTTTGGCTGGTGAGGTGGCTCACGCCTGTAATCCCAGCACTTTGGGAGGCTGAGGTGGGTGGATCACCTGAAGTCAAGAGTTTGAGACCTGTCTGACCAACATGGCAAAACCCTGTTTTTACTAAAGACACACTAAAAGTTAGCCAGTTGTGGTGGCACGTGCTTGTAGTCCCACCTAGCTACTCGAGAGGCTGAGGCAGGAGAATCGTTTGAACCTGGGAGGCGGAGGTTGCAGTGAGGCAAGATGGCACCCCTACACTGCAGCCTGGGTGACAGAGCAAGACTCCGTCTCGGAAAAAAAAAAAAGGAACATGGATATTTTAATGTGGTATAGGCTATGTATAAGGCCTATAGGTTTTTTATTTGTTTTGGTTTGGTCTTGTCAGGTAAAATGAGTTGCACTCTTTTGATTTCCTTGGAATTTTCTTGTTTGAATTATATGGCTGCTACTGCCGTAAAGAGTCATCATGTTGTTTGGTTATGCTTTCGAGGGTCTTGATTTGTACTTTAATCATCATTTTCTCTCCTTTTCCAGGCCAAATTAAAGAAGCGAAAGCCTCGGGTAAAGAAGGAAAACAAAGTGCCCAGGCTGAAAGAGGAGCATGGAATTGAGCTTTCATCTCCTAGGCATTCAGATAATCCATCAGAAGAGGGAGAAGTGAAAGTATGAAGTGGGGTTTCGGTTGAGGGTTATTTATTTATTTTAGCTATACTTATTGTGCCAGCTGGAATAAAATCATCTGAAGTGTGTTTGGTTTATGAGTGGATTAAATGGAAATAGAAGATGTAAGTCTTTGCTTAATCTGTCAGAGAGGAATATAGTTTAAGTCAGCAGCTGCAAATTCATACATAATGGAAGTAAATGAAGGGGACTCTGAAAGGTTTTGTTGCTTTTTTTTTTTTCTTTTTGAGACAAAGTCTCACTCTTGTACCACAGCCTAGAGTGCAATGGCACAATCTTGGCTTACTGTAATCTCCGCCTCCTGCGTTCAAGCAATTCTCCTATCTCAGCCTCCTGAGTAGCTGGGATTACAGGCACCTGCCAGCACGCCTGGCTAATTTTTGTATTTTAAGTAGAGACAGGGTTTCACCATGTTGGCCAGGCTGGTCTCAAACTCCTGACATTAGGTGATCTGCCTGCCTCGGCCTCCCAAAGTGCTGGGATTACAGGAGTGAGCCACTGCTCCCAGCCTAAAGTTTTAATGATAAATGGTGATTGACACGTATCCTCATTCTTGGGAATGAGGGGGAGTGGTCAGGACTGTGGTTTACCAGAGAGCTCATGCCTAATGTAAAGGGCACAGCTGCTATGGAGTTCCGTTAACAAAACTCCCGTGGGTCGGGTTTGGCTTGCCAGTTTGTAACCTCTGGTCTAAGTAAAGTGAATAGTAAGTTGGTGTCATTTAGTGTGCTATTTCAGTGACAACTTTATGGAATTTCTGAAAGTGTAATTGTACTTGGATATTAGCTCCAAGAGGATCAGCAGTGGGTACAGGAACTAGCATGGATTTGAGTCATATATACATAAATTTATTTATTACTAGTTTTTTTTTGAGATAGAGTCTTACTTTGTCACCCAAGGTAGAGTGCAGTGGCGCGATCTGGGCTCACAGCAGCCTCCACCTCCTGGGTTCAAGCGATTCTCCTGCCTAAAATAATTTTTGTACTTTTAAAAGAGACAGGATTTCACCATGTTCGCCAGGTTGGTCTCAAACTCCTGACCTCAGGTGATAGGTCTGCCTCAGCCTCCCAAAGTACTAGAATTATAAGCATGAGCCAATGTGCCTGGCCAGTACATAAATTTAAATACGAGCAACCTAATCAGTTATTAGCTGACTGTGTACAGGTATATAATCTCTTTGGTACTCCGTTTCCATCCGTGAAATGAGAGTGATAAAACTCATGTTGAAGGGTTGCTCTGAGAATTAAATGAGAGGATATCAGTAAAGAGCTTCTGCCTCTACAGTTTTAACTGGTTGTTACTGGAAAGTTTAGACTTTTCTGAGTGTCTTGAGGCTATTTGCTTGAAGACAAGCTTCTAAGTGTAGACAATGATGAACCACTGGGGGCAATGCTGCTTTTTCCAGAAAGTACATAAGTAGATATAAAATTTGTGATAAAAATTCAGAGCCCTGTTTTGTTTCCTAGGATGATGGCTTGGAAAAAAGTCCAATGAAAAAAAAACAGAAGAAGAAAGAGAACAAGGAGAACAAGGAGAAGCAAATGAGTTCTAGGAAAGACAAAGAAGGGGACAAGGAAAGAAAAAAGTCAAAAGATAAGAAGGAAAAGGTAATGGTGCCCTTCTGTTCATGGAGATACCCACAGCCTTTGCAATTCCCCGTTTGGATTTAGAAGTAGCGTGAGATTTGAGGGCCCTGCAATAATTGTCTTTTTATGGGTATGTTTAAGAAGGATAGGTGGGGCTGTTGATGGAATACCTGCACTTGTCCTTGCAGAGAGAGGGGAACCTGCAAGTTTGGGGTGTTTTTTAAAAAAGAAGGCCTTTACTTGGTCTTTTATTACGTATTTCAGGGGGAAATGTTTGAATGAGATAGGACAGGTGAGAGAAATCTTCATTTACATGTAAATACGAAATATGTTCTCAGATTCATATTAGAGAAGCACAGTCCACAACTGAATTTGAAGAAGAGTTCGAGTCAAAAACAAATATTAGCAAGAGTTATTGGAATGTAAATGGATGAAAAGCCTTGCTATTATAACCTTTACGTAGGGGTTTTATGAAGTTCATTCTAAACCCAATAATTTGGTACAGTGTTGCAACGTATACTTGCTGACGTCTGAACACAGTAAAATCATTGCCAAAACACAAACAACTGCTATAATTCTAATATCCAGTGATAACTCTAATATAGATTTCTTGATAAGTACTTTGAAACTTTTACTTTGAAATTTTATATTATTAAATATAAACATTTAAAAACAAATACAAAAATCAGATTAGACTGTTTGGGTAGTCTTTTCTCCTCACTTAGCAGTATATCACAACTTTCCAAGTGAATAAATGTTAAAATCATTTTTACACCCTTGGCAACTTAGGGAGACCTCGTCTCTACAAAATAAAAACAAGCAAAAATCTAGCTGGGCATTGTGGCATGTGCCTGTGGGCCCAGTTACTTGGGAGGCAGAGGTGAGAGGATTGCTTAGGCTCAGGAGCTCGAGGCTGCATTGAGCCATGGTTGTGTCACATTTCACTCCAGGCTGGGCAACAGAGCAAGACCTTGTCTCAAAAAAACAAACAAACAAACAAAAAACATTTTTAATAGTTGGGGAGGATTCTGTTTGGGTGTAACATGTTAGAAGCAATTTGAATTTCCCATTTTGAAATACTTTCTAATTTTTGATGTTAATAGACCATATTGTGACAAATAACCTGTGCAGTTGTGCTCCCACAGAAAGACATTCTTTTTCTTAAATAAAATACTAAAAAAATAAAAACACAAAGAACAATTTTAGCCAACATCTGTTTATCCACTCTCCAGATATCACAACTGTTGTTAACATTTTTTCGTGTTTACTTTAAGTGGCTTTTTTCTTTTATTTGGTGGGGCCAGGCAGGGGGAGAGGCTGATACCTTTTGTATTTCATGAACATATGACTGGTACGGTTGAAGCTGCCCCCGTTCCTTTTCCCTGATTTTATTACTCTTCCTCTGTTCCCCCCATAACCACCACTGTGAAGTGGGTTTGAAACCTTCCTATTCATGTATTTATATTTGTAGTACATATTATAGTGCATATCCATATAACTATAAACAAAGCATGCTGTATGCTTAAAAATGTACATGAAGTCAAGCAAGCGCAGTGGCTCCCACCTGTAAGCCCAGCACTTTGGGAGGCCAAGGTGGGCGGATCACAAGGTCAGGAGGTCGAGACCAGCCTGGACAACATGGTGAAACCCTGTCTCTACTAAAAATACAAAAATTAGCTGGGTGTGGTGGCGTGTGCCTGTAATCCGAGCTACTTGGGAGGCTGAGGCAGAAGAATCTCTTGAACCCAGGAGGCAGAGTTGCAGTGAGCTGAGATCATGACACTACACTATAGCCTGGATGACAGAGCAAGAATCTGTCTCAAAAAAAGAAAAAAAAAGTACATGAAGTCATTTTATATATCCTTCTGCAACGTTTCCTTCGATATAATTGAGATGTATATAGATTTCATTTATAATAATTTAGTAATGCAGCAGATTCCTAAATCAAAAGGTATGCTGTTAATAAAAGTTGCTACATGATACTCTAGAAGAGTTCTGCCAATTTACGATCTTAACCTCTTGATGACATTTCTGTGCATTTTATGGATAAAGGAGTAGAAGCCCAAAAATAGCACTGATGAAATTGAAGTTATAATTGGGTACATTTAGAGATGGAAATGGGAATAATGTGTGACTAAGCTGCTAATCAGATAGGTTTGTCTTCATGATGTTTCAGGATTTTATTTTACTTTTTAAAAAATAAACTGAGACCATCATATTTACCCATTGTAATAACGCAACATAGGTAAGAAATCCAGATTCCACGGTAGGATTGCACAAATGACAATGACTCCTTGTAACTCTTTTTTAAAAGCCTAAAAGTGGTGATGCCAAATCTTCGAGTAAATCAAAGCGATCTCAGGGTCCTGTCCATATTACAGCAGGAAGTGAACCTGTCCCCATTGGAGAGGATGAGGATGATGATCTGGACCAGGAGACATTCAGCATAGTAAGTCTTGAAATTGGGGGATACCAGTGTCTGCAGCCACAGTGCTTGCTGTGGCTCTGCCTTTTATAGGTCCAGCCAGAGCTTCAGTTGAGCTGAGCAATAGTACATTACTTTGGAAACACATTGCTTACAATATCTGAAGACCATGTGCTCTTCAGCAGGCCGGCAGGAAGAGATTGTCTTGTCTTTTATTGAGGGGAAGTTTAAGGAGTGGATTTCATGTCTTGTGCTCCTAGTTAAGAGAGGCTCCAAGGGCTCTTAGAGGCATTTGGGAAAGAGAAGTGTTCACTGAGCAAATATTTATTGAATGTTTTCTGTGTTCCAGCCCCCAGAGTTACCATGTTGAATAGATAACCATTTCTATCATTGTAAACTGTACATTTGAGTAGGGGAGTTAGATAACTACACAAATCATGTTGGTGCACCTGTCACAGACAGGCCTCTGGAGGAGAGAGAGTGCATACTGTGGAGATGCTGTGAGAAGGGAATTTGACCTAGTCAGGGGATGCCAGAAGGGCTTGTGTAAGGAAGTGATGTTTGAGTTGGGTTCTGAAGGAAGAATAAAAGGTAACAGGAGAAGAGGGGAGGGCAAGGCGATGGGGAGCGAGTGCATGGACCAGGTCTTGCACGGGATTGGATGCAGGCCAGTATGTCCTCAAGGCTCCTTTGCCCCTGGCTGGAGCTGCAGGTATAGATTTCACTGTGCCACCATCCCTTTCCCACCTCTCTGTGGTTTCTCCTCCCTATACTTCCACAAAATCCGTTAATCAAACAGCGCTTTCAGGCCGAAAGAAAAAGCTGTTTTCTTCCAAATTTGAAAGTACTTCTGTCCTGTGGCAGCAAAGGACCCTGTTGACCCTGTCCTGTAACTTCTCTTTGACTTCTTCTTCTGAGTTATCTAAAATCTATACACGTATGTATATAGATAATGTTTTCTTTCACTTTTATCTCTATTAAGTCTCTTTTTAGCCTGTGAGCTGTCTGAGGACAAGTATTATGTTTTATATAAAGTTCATTTAGATGCTAGTAGTGTATCAGTAAGTGAGTAAATTGAATAAATGAATAACTACATAGTCAGCTAACCAATCTGTTTCCTAGTCTTTCTTATCCAAGTGTTTATAAGAGAAAATGATATCTAATGTTCTGTGGTACCATGACATTTAAAAAATGCTCTTAAAAATGACTCATTTAATCTTGTTTTTATATTATGAAATCTTTAAAAGATGCAGAGAAATTTCAGGGATATAATAGGCATTGATAAATATACCATGAAGTTTTGTCAAATCTGAATTCTTTAAGACTCAGAATATAAAGCTGAATCCCTGGGTGTACCTCCCTCTCAACCTATGCTTTTTTTCCTCTCTTTTTTTTTTTTTTTTTTTTGAGACAGAGTCTTGCTCTGTCGCCCAGGTTGGAGCACAGTGGTGTGATCTTGGCTCACTGCAGCCTGTCTCCTGGGTTCAAGGAATTCTCCTGCCTCAGCCTCCTGAATAGCTGGGATTACAGGCGTGCACCACCATGCCCGGCTAACTTTTGGATTTTTAGTAGAGATGGGGTTTCACCATGTTGGTCAGGCCGGTCTCGAACTCCTGACCTCGTGATCCGCCCGCCTCGGCCTCCCAAAGTGCTGGGATTACAGGCGTGAGCCACCGCGCTGGGCCTTTTCTCTCTTTCTTACCTCCCAGATGTAACCATGATTCCGAATTCAGTTTTTATATTTAACGTGTAGTTCTAGAGTTTTACTACTTACATCTGTAAAGATGATAGTAGCTCACATTAATAGCCAGTTAATGTTTATGTGCTTTATGTATATTTTTTCCACAGCAATCCTGTGAGGTAGGCTATTGTTTCCATTTTACATATTTAAAAATAAGGTGAAGAGAGTTAAGTGATTTGCCCTATGTCACACAGCTAAGACATGGAACACAGTTTTGACCCAGGCAGTTTGGCATGAGAGGTTGGGTCCATAACCATTGTGCTGCCTGGCCTCCCACATATAAACAATACAGAGGATTGATTTCCTTGTCTTAAAACTGTAATTGGCACACTTGTGTATCCTATAACTTGTTTTTCCTCTCGTAACAGTCAACATTTTTGAGATTTATATATGTTAATTGTGGCTGTCATTGAAGTTTCATGTTATCCCACAATTTATTCTTCCACAGTTTATTCTTTCTCGTATTGGTGGACATCAGGATTTTTCCAGGTGTTTGCTACTGCAGATAGACTACAGTGAAATTGTTGCACATATTTTCTTGTACCACACAAGTGAGAGCTTCTCTAGGGTGTATGGCTTGAGCAAAAAATGGTAGGTCATTCATTAGGTATACACATCTGCCACTTTGTTAGATACCTGAGTTACTCTTGAAAGCAGTTGTAGAGATTGCATTAATTATAGCAATGAATTCAAGTTCCAATTGCTTACCAGCCTTAGAAACAGTTGTTAATTTCTGACTCAGTTAACAGTTGTTAATTTTTGCTAATCTGAGGGCTATGAAATACTGAAGGTCATTGGACTTTTATTTTCATATTTTAGTGGTCATTCATGTTCCTTGTGAATTGCCTATTCATTTATTCCAAATTGATATATTTGGAATAATTTATTTTTCTTACCTTTTCTGTAGGAATTCTTTTTACCTTCTTAATACTAATCTTTTATTTTTTATAGTCATTACAGAAGTCTTTTAGTTTTTGGTATATTTTTTATTTTATGCCCTTTTTAAAAATTGATATACAACAGAAAAATCCACAGATCATAAGTATATAGCTGTGGAAATGACCACAAAGTGATGGAAGTTTGTAGAGTTTTCATTATTTGAAAATTTCATGGCCACGTGTCTTACTTAGTTCATTGTACCAGATACTCAGTGGCTGACAACCATATCCCTACACTATTCTGTGAAATTTTCTTGAATTATACGGTGGTAATTTTCTCTAAGTTCCCAGTTTTACCTTTATGGAATTTATTGTTTTTGGATATTGAATTCTGGATGTTGGTCCCTAATTTTGTCTTTTTAAGTTGCTCATTTCTGCTTTTTACTCTACTTTCTGGGAGATTCCTTCAACTTTGTTTCACATTATTTATTTCTAATATCTTTTTCCTCCACCACTCTTGAATATCTTTATACTTGTCTTTGTTTTCCATTGTTCATGTTACACATATTGCCTTGATGGCTTTGCTGATCCTCAGTTGTCAGCTGATATTTAAGAGTGGAGGACTAAACATCTCATTGGAAGTTTGAGCATGTGGGTGGTGGGTCTTGATCTCCTTTGAAAGTTTTCACTATAGGATGATCTAGCAGGAACTTCCGATGGGTAGTCAGGATCATTTGGTTTTTCCTCTGGGGCGGTCACATTTTGTGAAGAATGCCCCAGTTTCCTGACTCTCTGGAGTGTGAAGGCCTGGCTCTTTCCATTCTGGAATCTGAGAGGCAGAAGACTTGGGTGGTGACTCATCCTGTGTGACTGCTCACGTGCTCACATAATCCTGTTTTCAATGTGGTGGGCTCACCCCTCATCTGTGCCTGTGCAGTCCAGCTCAGAGGTTCTTTTATCCTTTTCTGGAGAATAAGTCTTTGTATTTGTTGCTGGGTGGAGTTAGAGATCTGGGTATTTTACGAATCTGGATATGTGTTACTTCTTAAGCGTTTTTAAACCACTCCCCATTTTAGCCCTCGTCTCTCCTTCTGAAGACAGCTCACCTTTGGGGGAGTTTTGCCATGTAAGCCGGGTTACTTCTTGGCTCTTTTTACTCCTGGCTTCGAATTTCATTTTCTCAGATCTGTTTTGTCATTTCCCATGCTGCCAATATTTTGTTGCTGTTATCCTCTCGCTTGTTTTCACTGTCTTTGTGGGCTTGTCTCTTTTAAGGACCTTCCCTTTACCATTGTTTTAGTGGGATTGGGGAGGCAGAGAAAAGATTGATGTGTTCTATTTACCATCTTTATCTGGAAGCCTTTCTTTTGCTTTCTTTCAAGCCTAAAGGATTTGTAAATATTTTATCCTGTATTTTTAGACAGTTTGTGGTGGGAGAATTTCAGGTTAGGTCTGTAATACTGCTCCTCATTAGATCTTCAAAATGGGCTTGTAAGGCATGCCATGCCTCTTGCAGATGAGGAAGCACTATTTAGAGAAGTTAAGTAAGGCGTGAAGTGTTACACATAACTCTAAGTGATGATGCTGGCACTGCACCTCAGGGTTTTCTGACTTTAACACTGACACTTACTCCACTGCACTAGCTTTACCCACTCTTCCTCTAGCAATTGTATGGCATAGGGGTGGACTGTGTTTTCATTGAGAGCGCAGTAAGCAAAGGACAAGACTTACTTTCTGCAGATTGTTTATGTCTTTACTCTTTTGTCCTGTTGCAGTGTAAGGAGAGGATGAGGCCTGTGAAAAAGGCACTGAAACAGCTCGACAAACCTGACAAGGGGCTCAATGTGCAAGAACAGCTGGAACACACCCGGAACTGCCTACTGAAAATTGGAGACCGGATAGCCGAGTGCCTTAAAGCCTACTCAGATCAGGAGCACATCAAACTGTGGAGGAGGTAACCACTTTGGCCTCGTCTGTCCCGTTTGATTTGACTGAGTATGGGAGTGGATTCTGTTTTCTTTTAATAAAAGGTGGCATAGCCACCTAAGAAACCTTCTTCCCAACAAAACTCATCTGTTGGCAGTGTACCTGCAGGCTTTAACTTTCCTTTCCATGAAATAGGCCGTTCCGCTGAGACCAGCCTTTTGAAGGGGTAGGATGATGTCATTAATTTATTTTATGAGAGAAAGATAGTGGTACTGGATTTGCTGGTCTGTTCTCAGAAATAAATTTTCTTTAAGCCTACAAGGGACAGAAATCATCTGGTCTTAACTACTTTACCCATCTCAGGTTGATATCCAGATATTCAGATATTACTGTACCTAATACAACTAATTGGTTGGTTCTGTACCAACACATGGTGAAACAGAGGTTAAAACCACAAGAATTTTGAGTTCTCTATTCTCATATCCTTCTTTAATAATTAAAGTAGTAATTTGGATTAAAGCAGTTAATCTAGAACTTACCAGTGTTTAAAGCATCATGGTTTATAAATGTTCCTTTATATATCCACTTAAAATTTTTTAAAAGATTTCAGTAGTTTTAGGGAACAGGTGGTGTTTGGTTACATGGATAAGCTCTTTAGTGGTGATTTCTGAGATTTTGGTGCACCCATCACCCGAGCAGTGCACACTGCACCCAATGTGTCGTCTTTTATCCCTCAGCCTCCTTCCCATTATATCATTTTTATGCCTTTGCATCCAATGTTTGGTTTTCCATTCCTGAGTTATTTCACTTAGAATAATGGTCTCCAGCTTCATTGAGGTTGCTGCAAATGCCATTATTTTATTCCTTTTTATGGCTGAGTAGTATTCCATGGTATGTATATACCACATTTTCTTTATACACTTGTTGGTTGATGGGCATTTAGGCTGGTTCCATATTTTTGCAATTGCAAATTGTGCTGCTATAAACATGTGAGTGCAAACGTCTTTTTCATATAATGACTTCTTTTCCCCTGGGTAGATACCCAGTAGTGGGATTGCTAGGTATATATCCACTATTCACTTTGGATATTTTAAGGAAACATGACTGGAAAATCTTTTTTTGTGTGTGTGTGTGTTAAATGAGACAGAGTCTGACTCTATCACTCTATCGCCCAGGCTGGAGTGCAGTGGCACAATCTTGGCACTGCAACATCCGTCTCCTGGGTAGCTGGGATTACAGGCACCTGCCACCACGCCTGGCTAATTTTTGTATTTTTAGTAGAGATGGGGTTTTATCATGTGGACCAGGCTCTTCTCGAGCTCCTGACCTTAGGTGATCCGCCCGCCTTGACATCCCAAAGTGCTGGGATTACAGGCGTGAGCCACTGTGCCCAGTCATGGCTGGAAATTCTAAAAGGCAGTTGTAACATTAAATCTCTTTCCATTAATCACGTTACTTCGTCTTTATTTTATTTTAGACTCAGAGGGTACATGTGCTTGTTTGTACATAACCACAGTTACTTTGAACTTGTATAGTTCATGGATAATGTGATTATCTTTGTATAATATGTCCAATCTCAGAGGACTGGTTTTTGAGTGAAAAGTGGATTTAAGAAAACTTCTGCCTGATGGTGTCCACAGCATGCTTCACCCCTATAAAAAAAATTTAATTTTCAAAATGGTACTTTTTTCACCTTAACACTGTTGCCAGCTTCTTTCTTTACCTAGCGGGCATCTGGCCTTTTTTTTTCTTTCTTTTTAAATTTAACACTGACTAGAAGATAGTAAAAGGTCATCCCACTGAACAGACTCATTTTTAAACGTGCCAGGCACTGTGATCTTGGCTAGCAGTAGTTTATAAGGTCCTCGCCCTTTACAAGTCAAAAAAGTAGTACAAGGCAAGCCTCTGGAGAAACTGTTCATCATGAGGCAGCAAATGCAAGACCAGATAGAGTGGAAGGGCGGAGAAGGAAGTGCGTGAAGAGTAGTCAGGAAGGAAGGTCTTCTCAGAGGCAGGCAGGTGCACTTGAACTGAGCGTACATGACCTGAGTTCGATTGCTGAGATGAACAGAGTTCTCAGGCTTCAGCAAAGACTTGAAAGTGGGTCAGGGAGGGGACTGGGTGGTGTTTAGGGTTTAAAGAGAGTTTGTTAAAAAGACTGAAGCTCTTTATAGGAGGCTTTAGACAGGAAGGTAAGTGGCTCTTCACCTGACACAGCAGGCTTTCTAGTTAGGGAGCCTGTACAGGTGTCCTGTCAGCAGCAAGCCATGGTGAAACTGCCTGTTAGGAAGTTTGAGAAGATATGAGACTCCTTTATGGCACTCACTCTGACTACCTGTGCTTACTCTTTCTAAAAACACCCATTTCATCATATCATTCCCCTATTGTGCAGAAACACCATGCTAGGGTGAACATAATGGAATTGGAGGGAAGAAGTCACTGAGAGTTTTAAGGAGTAAATGAAAGGTCATGGTGGCGACAACTGGGAGGAAGGAGGGGCAGTAACACAGAGATGACCGACTGAATGGAGGCCACAACCTGGGAGATAGTCGTGCTGATGGATTTGTGGTAGAGTCCAGAAAATGAAGGAAAACTTAAAGGACTGGAGTCCGGGGTGTCACTGATACAAATTCAGAGGAGTTTTAGGTACTGACAGAGCCTTAGTCTCTAAATCCCTCTGTCATACTATTTTGGCAGAACCATATAAAGGGGTACAGTAAGTCCTCAAATAACATTGTTTCCTTCAGCTTTGTTTCATTGTAACATTGATGAGAAAAAAAATTGATTTTGTTTCACTTAAAGTTGCAGTTTCCAAGAACCTATTGACAACCTTAAGTTAGACTTACTGTACTATTAACGCAAATACCTGAAATAATATTTCTGTAATTTAATTTCTATGCTTAGGGAACATACCACAGCAAAATTTATTAGCTTGCCATCCATGAAGATAATAAAAAATTGCTTTTCTAATTCTATAATTCACCAGAACTGTTCATTTTTCTTTTTAGGAACCTATGGATTTTTGTTTCCAAGTTTACAGAATTTGATGCTCGAAAACTGCATAAGTTATACAAGATGGCTCATAAGAAGAGGTCTCAAGAAGAGGAGGTAAAGTACAAATGCAATCCTAATTCATACAAACAAATACCAATTCCACAGAAAAATTTCTTAATTATTATTTTTCCACAGGGAGATGGTCACAGAATCATGGGTTATTGCTGGTGCTAATAGTCAAACAATAAGACCAGATGGGTGAAATAGCCAATGTATTGGAGCCTAACATTGTTGAAATTCTGACAAAGAGTGTTTACCCTGTGTTTTTATGTCCTAGAATCATTTGTTCACCAGGTTTTTTCTTCATGTGCATTTTTCTTCCGTACATGTCTTATGGTAGCTTATAAATGTGGCTCCTAGGAAGTAATAGGGTGGTGGGCAGAAAATACTTTTTCTCTTCTTTTCTGGACCATCTGCTTGGTGTCCTTCCAGCTTTTGTATGGAAGGGGTCCTGCTATTCACTTGTGAGAGGTGCTTAGAAGTTGCCTCTCCTTTGGAGTAGGGGGATAGGTGCAAAATGAAATGGAGGAGGCTGCAGAGGCAATGCTCCTTGTGTGGGTGTGCCCATTTGCATATCTGCTGACTCGCCACATGGGCTGTACCCAAGTTGGACATTTGGTTCAGTCTGTGAGCATTAACTACCACCTCCACTAATGTGTCAGCTCCATGAAGGCAGAGATTTTGTGTCTCTCATCTACTGCTCTGTCCTCAGCACATAGAATGGAATAGAATGGTGCTGGGGACAGGGAGGTATTTGTTATGCTGTGCCCAGTGCTGTGTTGGCCTGTGAAGCAGCACCCTCAAGTAGTTTATAATTTAATTTTACATGGAAGAATATGTTATAGCAGTAACATACAGGAATCATATACTAATAAGCATTATAAAAAGTCTATAAAAGGATAGTCAGGAAAGGCCCCGGAGGGAATGAAATAGTTAGGAAAGGCCCTTTAGAAGGGAGTGAAAATTAGGAAGAGGGACTGAAGTTGGACACATAATAATGAAAGACTTCATTCATTTAGGGATCAGAAATGAGTATAAGTTGAATAACAAAAATGGTGGTATCCTAATAGTGGGAGTATACATTGTCATAACCTTTCTGGAGGAGAATTCAGCAAGATTTATTAAGACTAAAGCGTGCAGTTTTGCTTCCAGGAATTTAGTTTGAGAAGGAGATAGAGATTTAAACATGTTTATAATGGAAATTACTTGGAAGCCCAGCAATAAGAAATACATTCAGTGTGTCCAGGCATGGTGGCTCATGCCTGTAATCCTAGCACTTTGGGAGGCTGTGGTGGAGGTGGATCACTTGAGGCCAAGAGTTCAAGACCAGCCTGTCCGGCATGATGAAACCTCATCTCTACATAAACTACAAATATTAGCTGGGTATGGTGGCACATGCCTGTAGCCCCAGCCAGCCCTTCAGGAGGCTGAGGTGGGAGGATTGCATGAGACCAGGAGGTGGAGGTTACAGTGAGCTGAGATTGCGTCACTGAACGCCTGCCTGGGCAACAGAGTGAGATTCTGTCTCAAAAAAACAAAAAACGAAACTCAGTAGTTCATGATATATCCATATTGGGAAGTACTAATCAATCATTAAACATAATATTGTAGAAATAAGTATTTACATGGAAAGACTTATACATTAAAAATGAAAAATGAATGCCAAATATTTTTGTTTAAAAACCTCTATATAAATACAAAAAAAAAGCTTAAAAAATATGTGCCAAATTATTAACAGTAATTCCCTTGCTGGTTAGGTTTTAGATCACTTTATTTTTTTTATTTTGTGATTTTTTTTTATATCAAACATTTGACTTGTGTAATAAGAATGTTACTCCAACATTCAGATATTTAGCTTGATGACTTTGGCTTAGGAGTTAGTTCCCACTGGACAGTGGAGGGTTTTTTGTTGCGATTAGCCTTGGAAAGCTGGTAATCTTGGCTTTACATGGTCCAAGATGATCCTCCGAGAGTGCCGCCAGCCTGGGCACCTGTACAGTGCCCTGTACAGTGACATCTAGCGATGTATGCATGTGTTCTTACAGGTACTTAGCAGTGATGGTCAAACTCAGCATAAATTCCACTGAGTTCCCCCAGCAAATAGCCTAACAGTGGAATTTATGAGCGTTTTTTGGTTAGGAGGTAGTGAACGGCAGTTCAAAAGTTAAGAAGGACAAGAGGGAGCTATTTAGAGGTGATAGCCTTTATTCTTCTCTGGGGAATTAAGCCTGGGATCTTGAGCTTCTTTGGTTTCCTTTTACTCTTTAGGAGCAAAAGAAGAAAGATGATGTGACTGGGGGTAAGAAACCATTTCGTCCAGAGGCCTCAGGCTCCAGCCGGGACTCTCTGATATCTCAGTCCCATACCTCACACAACCTTCACCCTCAGAAGCCTCATTTGCCTGCCTCCCATGGCCCACAGATGCATGGACACCCAAGAGATAACTACAATCACCCCAACAAGAGACACTTCAGTAATGCAGGTAGGTCATTAAGTGGAGTTTTTAAAAGAGGTGCCAAAAAATAAAAAATTCACATAGCCGTTTCATTTTCCAAAGACAGTGGCTGGACTGTGTGCTTTATTTTCTTCTAACAGTTTATTGTCCTTTCTTTTCTTAACGAGAGAAAGCATGAAATAAAGATCCCCTCAATTTTTTTGTTTGTTTGTTTGAGACTGAGTCTCGCTCTGTCACCCAGGCTGGAGTGCAGTGGCTCACTGCGACCTCCACCTCCTGGGTTCAGGCGATTCTCATCCCTCAGCCTCCCGAGTAGCTGGGATTACAGATGTGCACCAGCACGCTCGGCTAATTGTTAAATTTTTAGTAGAGACAGGGTTTTGCCATGTTGGCCAGGCTGGTCTCAAACTCCTGGCCCCATGTGATCTGCCCACCTCAGCTTCCCAAAATGCTGGGATTATAGGTGTGAACCACTGCACCTGTCCCCAGGACTATTATTTAAGCTTCAGATTAAGAAGAACCCAGCTAACATGAACAAACAAAAAAGACTGAGGGAGAAGTTTACATTCTGTATGGCCGTTAAATGGTTAAAACTGCTAATATTGAAAGAGCTCTTGTAAATTGAGAACAAAACAATAACAATAGAAAAATGAGCAATCAGTAGCGTGAGGAGACAGTCTGTGTAAGGGGAGAAAATATACCAACCATACATCTGATAAGGGAATAATATCCAAACTGTGTAAGGAACTCAGCTCCTTACGTAGCAAGAAGGCAAATACTTGATTGAAAAGTAGGCAAAGGACCTGAATAGACATTTCTCAAAAGAAGACATACAAATGGCCAACAGGTATATGAAAAAAATGTTCAACATGACTAATCATCAGGGAAATGCAAACTAAAACCACGATATCAGTTCACACTTGTTAGGATGGCTGTTACCAAAAAGTCAAAAGATAAGGGTTGCCACGGATGTGGAGAAAAGGGAACCTAGCACATTGTTGGTGGGAATGTAAGTTAGTACAGCCATTATGGAAAACAATGTAGAGATGCCTCAAAAAAAATCACAGATAGAACTACCATATTATCCAGCAGTCCCACTACTGGGTATACATTCAATGAAAATGAAAATGAAATTAGTTACGTTGAAGAAATATCTGCACTTACATATTCATTGCAACATCATTTACGATAGCCAAGATATGGAATCATCCTAAGTGTTCATCAGCAGATGAACGGATAAAGAAAATGTATATATACACAATCAAATAGTATTCAGCTTTAAAAAGAAGGAAATCCTGTCGTTTGCAACAACATGGATTAATCTGGAGGACATTTATGTTAAGTGAAATAGAGGCACAGAAAGAGAAAAACTGCATATTCTCACTTATATATGGAATCTGAAAAAGTCAAACTCATAGAAGCAGGGAGTAGAACAGTAGTTACCAAGGTTGGAGGTCAGGGGAGAATTGGGAAGACATTAACAACAGAGATAAAATTTCAGTTAGATATGAGGAATAAGTTGAGAAATCTGTTGTGCAACATGGTGACTGTAGTTAATGTATTATATTTTTGAAAATTGCTGGGAGATTTTAAGTGTTCTTGCCACAAAAAGTAAGTGCGTAAGGTAGTGCATATGTTAATTAGACTGATTCAGCCATTACATAATGTGTAGGTATTTTAAAACATTGCGTTGTAATCGATAAATATATACAATTTTTAATTGTCAATTAAAAATGTTTTACAGCCTGGGCAGCATAGACTCCATCTCTAAAAGGTACAAAAATTAGCTGGGCATAATGGTGTAGTAGTCCCAGCTACTTGGCAGGCTGAGGTGGGAGAATTTCTTAGGTCTGGGAGGTAGAGGTTGCGGTGAGCCAGGATTGCACCACTGCATTCCAGTCTGGGCGATAGAGTGGGACACTGTCTCAAAACAAAACAAAACAAAACAAAACAAAAATTGCAGTTTTGAAACAAAACTCAAAGGAATCCATATTGAATTAAAATTTTGGAAATTAGATTAGAAAAAGTTAACTCTGTAGAGCTTATCCATTGTTTTAAAACAAAATGAGCAAAAGTTATGAATTAGTTCATATAAAAGAGAAAATTCAAATGGCCAATATGACAAGATGACCAACCTTGCTACTAGGGAAATATAAATTAAAGCAACAATAGGTTAACCAATTTTTTTACCTATTCAGATCATCAAAAATTGAAAAGGGAAATACACACCAATTGCTAAGAAAGTGAAAAAATAACCTTTTCAAAAATAATCTGGAAACCCACTCTGCAGGTTCTCTGTTCCTCCAGCAGTGGTCCGTGCCTGGGAAAGACCCAGATCCTTAGCCTCTTGCTGGTGCTCAGGATCACAGATCTCTTCAGTGGTGACAGAAGTCATCTCTTATCTCTGAGGTTTTCTGCTCTGTGGAATCTTAGTCCTTCTAGTCCTCATTGCCTTAGCTGCTCTTTGATGCCTTTAAACTTTTTTTTTTTTTTTTTCCGGAGGAGATGGAGTCTCTCTCTGTCACCCAGGCTGGAGTGCAGCGGCACGATCTCTGCTCACTGCAACCTCCACCTCCCGGGTTCAAGCGATTCTTCTGCCTCAACCTCCCGAGTACCTGGGATTACAGGCACACACCACCATACCGGGCTAATTTTTTTTTTTCTTCTATTTTTAGTACAGACAGGGTCTTACCATGTTGGCCAAGCTGGTCTTGAATTCCTGACCTCAAGTGATCCATTTGCCTCGGCCTCCCAAAGTGCTGGGATTACAGGTGTGAGCCATTGTGCCTGGCCTTAAACACGTTCTTTTTAATCTTCCCTTTCTCATTGTTTTTGGCAGGATGTAATTCTGCTACAAGCTACCCTGCCTGGAAGCATAAGTTCTATGTTCTGTAATCTTAAAAATCTGAGTTCAAAATTATTTCATCACCATTTTGTTGAGGGAAAAACAGGTAATGACTTTGAAGAATGATTGGGAAATGTTTCCCTGTTCTTAGACCTAGTTGCATTAGTTATACTGGCTTTTTTTCTAGTATTAGGCTGTTTCTGTGTTTTTCATATGATGTCACTTATTTTATATTCTGAATCCTTTAAAATAACTTCTTACTAAATGCATTCTTTTATTTAAACTTTGGATTCCTCACCCATCTTTTTAATAGCTCAGTACTTTGTAACCTGTGATTTACCTCACAGAAGGTTTAAGAAGAAAGAAAATCTGTTTGATTTACTCTGGAAACAATGAATTAGCTTGAGTTTTAAACATCTCTACAAAACCACAGATATTGATATCCTGTTAGAAATCTCATTTGATTTGAAGCCATCTTCAAGTGATCCTTTGCATGTTTAGAAGGTGTCTCTTTTTGATGTTATTTGTTAATTCTTAGGGTGAATAGTCAAAAGTTTTTTACTTTTTGGTACTCTCATCTGATTTACCCAGATCAGCAATGAATTTAAGCCATTGGTTGACTGTACATCATATTAATGCTATCAGTTTCTAAGCTGGGCACTTCCTTAATGGTGTTATTCTTCAGCTCTCTAGAAAAAAGCTAGAAGGCCAGCAAAATGAGTAGAGACATTTATTTGGTAGCATGTCTTTGATCTTAACATAATTATAGACAGAAGGTAGATTTTTCCGTGAGGTCATAGGTTCCTTTTGGTTAGTCCTCTGTATTAGTTTCCTAGGGCCGTGTATAACAAAGTACCACAGACTAGGTGGCTTAAAACATCAAACATTTCTTTTCTCACATTTCTGGAGACCAGGAAGTTTAAAAATCAAGGTGTCAGTAGGGTTGGTTCCTTCTGAAGGCTCCGAGGGAGAATCTGTTCCGTGCCTCTCTTCTGTCTTCTGGTGGCTACCAGCAGTTCTTGGTGTTCTTAACTCATAGGTGCATCATGCCGATTTCTGCCTCCATCTTTGCATAGCCGCCTTCTATGCATAGCCTGTCATATCTCCGTCTGCCTTTACTTTGAAAGGATGCCTGTCCTGGAATTTATAGCCCAACCTAAATTTAGGGTGATCCCATCTAGAGATTTTTAGCTTAATTACATCTGTAAATACCTAGGTAAAATTTTTTCACACTCACAGGCTCTGGGTGGACATGATATTTTGGTAGCCATAATTTAACTCTCCATCCCTGGACTTCTGTGTCCTCACTACATTTTCTGATTCAAGTGAGTATGATTCTTTTCCTTAGGAGAAAAGGCAGGCTACAGAAGGTAAAAGGATTGTAGTTTGGCCTTATCCTTAAGAGACAGAACACTGATCCAAGCTCAAAGTTAGAGAAATTACTTTTTTATAGGAGGAGGTCCATTTTTGTGTGTGTGCAGAATAGGGAAGAATAATAGAATCAGTGAATGTAGTCTGGAGAGATTTTCAGAGACCAGGCACAGCAGGTACCAGCAGGTGAAATAAACATTAGATGTATAACCAGAGGATATTACCTTGCAGCTGTGAAACTCAGCAGTATCATTTTTTGAATTAGTTTGGTTTCGATGTTAAGAGTTTGCCACAGATTGGAAGGTTAAACAGGTATGGAGAGTGAAAAGTGGTAGTTCTTAAAATTTCAGAAGGAGAGGAGTAGTAAATTTTGCCTTAAAATCTTGTTGGAAAGAATGTTTGGAGTCATTACTGATATGTTAGCAGCAACAAGACCAAGAAGAAAGAAACTTAATGTCTGTTTATAACGTGTCAGACTTTCAGTTGGAACTTCAGCAAAGTAGTGCTTATTTCAGCAGCATACCTAAGGAAATTGGAACAATACAGAGAAGATTGGTATGGAAGAAAACAAAAATAAAAAATAAAGCTGGGCGTGGTGGCCCACAGCTGTAATCCCAGCATCTTGGGAGGCTGAGGCGGGCAGATTACCTGAGGTCAGGAATTCGAGACCAGCCTAGCCAACCTGGTTTAACCCTGTCTCTACTAAAAATTCAAAAATTGGGCAGGCATGGTGGTGGGTGCCTGTAGTCCCAGCTACTCGGGAGGCTGAGGCAAGAGAATTGCTTGACCCAAGAGGTGGAGGTTGCAGTGATCTAAGATCGTGCCACTGCACTCCAGCCTGGGCAACAGAGCAAGACTCCATTTCCAAAAGAAAAAAAAATTATAGTGAAAGTGAAATTCATCCATTTCTTGCAGTTGTCAGGTCATTCTTTTCTTTTCCTGCAGATCGAGGAGACTGGCAGAGGGAAAGAAAGTTCAACTATGGTGGTGGCAACAACAATCCACCATGGGGAAGCGACAGGCACCATCAGTATGAGCAGCACTGGTACAAAGACCACCATTATGGGGACCGGCGACATATGGATGCCCACCGTTCTGGAAGCTATCGACCCAACAACATGTCCAGAAAGAGGCCTTATGACCAGTACAGCAGTGACCGAGACCACCGGGGACACAGAGATTATTATGACAGGTATGCAAAAGGCTATGAGACACCAGGTGCCCATCTTTGCCAGGAGCTGTTTCTAGGGAGAAAGTGACATATACATGAATGTATTTATCTATGAAATGACTGGAGATCTCATCATGTGTCAGCCACAGGGAATCCCATGTGTTGGTTATAGGTTTTATGTTTTATTTTCTGGGTCATAGGGAGCACATTTCACCTGTGAAGGAAAAGAGTTTTCTGCCGTTTTCTGAGGAAATCAAGTCAAGTGGTCGCCATAAAATGTTGGAGTCAGCAACCAAAATTATTAAGCTCTGTGCGAGGCTGTCAGCCACACTAGGTGTCAGGGATCCCAAGATGGGTACCAACCCATGGTCCTTACCTGCCACGAGCCCATAATTGAAGAGTTGAAGCCTTTCGAAGCTGCACCCTCTTTCCTTCAGTACAATACCACCGGTAGTACGATGAGTCAGAGCTTTACATTGTGAGAGTAGCAAGTCCAGGGAGGGTTAAAGAGGTTTTATCTGTATTTCCTAATTTCAAATCTTGGATAATTTAACCTCATAACAGCTTTGGTTTTCCCTGGGCTGATGATATGCATCATTTGCACTGTACCTTGAATTTAAAGTGGGAAAATTTCATATACGTGTCTCAAAGTCCTGCTTTGTTTTTGGAAGAACTGGTAACAGCAGGCTGTATTAGCAGAGAGCTGTAGCTGAGTAGCTGCCACCTCCTTAGGAGTCTGCCCCTCACTCCCACCCTTCTCTGTTGTCTGGACCCAGTGGGCACTTGCCCTGCATTCCTCTAGTAGGTCTGTATTTCTCTTTGGTTTCACTTTTCTTTTGCCTGAAGGACTTTTTCTGCTGGTGATAAATTCAGTGTTTGTATGTATGCTGAAAATGTATTTTGCATTCATTTTTGAAAGCAGTTTTTGCTGAGTATACATTTTTATTTTTAGTTTCTTTCAGTACTTTAAAGATATACCTCTGCTATTTACTTGCATTGTTTTATGATGAAAAATCTGTCATCCTTATCTTTGTTCGTCTTTACGTAATGTTCCTTTTAAAAAAATCACTGATTATGATGTGCCTTGGTGTATTTTTCCTTGGTTTCTTGTGCTTGGAAATTTTTGAACTTCTTGAATCTGTAGGTTTATTGTTTCCATAAAATTTGGCAATTTTTACAATCTTCTTCAAATATTTTTTCTGACCCCCCACTCTCTCTTCTTCTTTGGAGATTCTCATTACACCTATATGAGCTTGCTTGAAGTTGTCTCACAGCTCACTTGTATTCTGTTGACTTTTTAAAAATTATGCTTTCTCTGTGTTTCATTGTGGATAGTTTCTATTGCTACCTCTTCAAGTTCACTAATACGTTGCTTTTCAATGTCAAGACTGCTGTGAGGCCCATCCAGTGTACTTTGTATTTTATACATTGTAGTTCTATCTCTAAAAGTTCAAAAAGTTGTATTTGGGTCTATATATATATTATATATACACACACACACACATTTTTTTTATATATATATATGTTCTATCTCTAACCTTTTAAAACCTGGAACACAGATATAACGATGGTTTTCATGTCCTTGTCTGCGAATCTTACCACTTGGGTCAGTTTCAGTTGATACCTCCTCACTGTGGGTCTTGCTCCCTGGTGTTTTCTGTGCCTAGTAAATTTTGCAGATGACAGATGTAACATTTACCTTATTGGGTGCTGGATATTTCTGTATTCCTGTAAGTATTCTGGAGCTTTGTTATGAGTTGCAGGTTATTTGGAAGCAGTTTCCTTCTTTCAGGTCTTGCTGTTAAGATTCGTTAGGTAGAACCAGAGCATTGCTCAGTCAAGGGCTAATGATTGCCCACCCCCAAGGTGAGGAGCCTCATTGCACTCTACCCAGTTGTGTTAGTCTGTTTTGCGGGAATACCTGAGGCTGGATAATTTATAAAGAAAAGAGTTTTATGTGGCACACAGTTCCGCAGGCTGTACAAGCATAGCACCAGCATCTGGTTGGCTTCTGGAGAGGCCTCAGGGAGATTTTACTCATGGTGGAAGGCGAAGTGGGAGTGGGTGTCCCATGGCAAGAGGGAGCAAGAGAGAGAGGAGGAGGTGCCAGCCTCTTTTAAAGCACCAGCTCTCACATGAACTCAGAGAACTCATTATCACAAGGACAGCACCAAGCCATTTATGAGGGATCTGCCCAAACACCTCCCACTACAACATTGGAGGTCACATTTCAACATGAGATTTGGAGGGGACACATACCCAAACCATATCACCAGCGCCTCTTGAATCTGGAGGTCTTTGGTGTGACTGGTGGCAACAGGCATGATGCCAGTTCTTTGTGAGCACAGGGCACTATTATCTTTAGTCTTTTTGGGTGGTTTTTCCCTGGCCTTGGGTAGTTTACCCACATGCACATCCTAAGCAGTATTCATCTATATACTTGGAAATCCTCTGTAGATCTTCAAACTTCTTTCTCTGCAGAACTGTCTTCTCTCATGCCATGTCCTATGAACTCTGGCCACCTTGGTTCCCCATGCCTCACCTTGGGAAGCCAACTGGTGTCTTTCTGGGTTTCCTTCCTCCTGTGTCACAGACTGAGGACTATCTCATGATAGTGAGCAGGAGCAGTTAAAAGGCTCATTTCATTAGTGTCCATTCCTCAGGGATCACTGTTCATTGCCTGATGTCTGGTGTCTTGAAAACCACTGTTCTATATGTTTTGTCCCTTTTGGCTGTTTCAGGCAGGAGGGTAAATCTAGTCCCTGTTGTTCCATTTTGACTGGAACTTGAAGTTGCTCAATTCTTCCTCCCTCTCTTTCTTGCATTGAGGTGAAATGCATATTACTTAAAGGAACTATTTTAAAGTGAACAATTGAATGACCTTAGTGCATTTATAATATTGGGCAGCCACCACTTCTTTCTAGTTCCAAAACACTTTCATCACTCAAAGAAAACCCTATAACCATTAAATAATCCTTCCCCATTATTCCCTCTCCCCAGCCTCTGGCAACCACCAGTTTGCATTCTATCTCCCTGGATTTGCCTATCCTAGACATTTCATGTAGAAAGAGTCATACTATATGTGACTTTTTGTGTCTAGCTTCTTTCACTTAGCATAATGTTTTCAAGGTTCATTCATATGGTAGGGTTCATTCATCAGTACTCATTCCATCTTACGACTGAATAATATTTCATTGTATGGATATGCCACATTTTGTTTATCCACTCATCTGTTGATGGACATTTGAGTTGTTTCCATCTTTGGGCTATTGTGAATAATGCTGCAGTGAAGATTAGTATATAGGTACTTGACTACCTGTTTTCAGTTTTGGATATGGACCTAGGAGTGGAATTGTTAGTCATATTCTTTACATTTTTAGGAAACACCAAAATGTTTTCTATGACGGCTGAACCATTTTACATTCCTACTAGCAATGTATAAGAGTTGAAGGTTTTCCTTATCTTTGCCAACACTTATTTCCTGTTTTTTTTTTTTGTTTGTTTTGTTTTTTTTTTAATAAATATAGCCACCTTGATGGGTGTGAAGTAGTCTCATTGTGGGCTTGAATTTGCATTTCCCTAATGATTAATGATATTGAGCATCTTTTCATGGTTTTTTTGGCCATTTGTATATCTTCTTTGGAGAAATGTTTGTTCAAATCCTTTGCCTGTTTTTGAGTTGGGTTGTTTGTTTTTGTTGTTGAGTTTTACTAATTCCTTTTTTAATGGTATCATGAGTAGTTTACCATGGTCCAAGCTAAAAATTTTAATACTGTTCACACTGAGTTGATTTTTAAGATAATTTTATTAACTAGTTACTTACTTGTTGCATATTTAGGTTGATGATGTTATTAGTAACTTACAAAATAATTTCTGTGGCTCTTTTTCTCATGGGCTGGGTCCAGGAATATGGAAATGTTTATGGATCTTACCAGATTTTTCCTAAAGGGAGTGAGTTTGTAAAGCCATCAGTGATTTTTCAAGTGTGTACTTGTGTCACTGCACACTTGAGGCTTATTTCATAGGATGTGTTTTGCTATTAAGTGTAAAATGACTCTTTGTTATTAATGTTTTTGATTCCTGATAATGTGAGCATTTGTCCTTGAGTCCGTTTGTAAGTGTCCTTGAATACGAGTATATGAGGAAGAGCCAAGTGGGTGGTGAAGAGAAGTGGATGAGAATTTGGCTTCAGTCTTTCGAATAATTCTTGCATCTCTATTTCAGGCACCATCATGACTCCAAGCGGAGGAGATCCGATGAATTTAGGCCTCAAAATTACCACCAGCAGGATTTCCGACGAATGTCTGATCACCGCCCCCCTATGGGCTACCATGGCCAGGGACCCTCAGACCATTACCGCTCTTTCCACACAGACAAACTAGGGGAATATAAACAGCCTCTACCCCCATTGCACCCTGCAGTCTCAGATCCTCGCTCACCCCCTTCTCAGAAATCTCCTCATGATTCCAAGTCACCCCTGGATCATAGGTCTCCTTTGGAGAGATCATTAGAACAGAAAAACAACCCAGATTATAACTGGAATGTTCGGAAAACATAAAGGACAGCTCGTAAAGGAGAGAGTAAGAGTCACCAAACACGTGGATATTTTTGGTCTGATCCTACAGTAGCCAGTTATCTAGACCAGTAAGTGGAGTTTCGGACACGCTGCTGCTGTCAACTCACTGGCTGAAGGAGCACTTCAAGGAATGGGAGGCCTTTCACTGGGTCCAGCTCTGATTTGGGTCACCACTCCTGCACTTTGGCAGCCCATCCCATTCCAGCCTAGTCCTGGCCTCCCACTTTGATGGGCACTTGAAGGAGGAGCTGACTTTGTGTATACCAGCTTCACTGGGATGTGTTTCCCCAGTCAAGGAATAGGGGATCTTCAGAGTCATGAATGTTTTCTTGCCAGGGTCAGTGTTCCCAGGACCTTAGTGCGTCATTGGGGCAGGAACTGGTGCATGGAGGCTGCTGGGACCTGATGTTACAGTGTGTGATTTGGTTGATTTGGTTCACTCTGACATGTTGGATGCTGCTGATGGGGAGTGGGGAGTTGGGGCAAGTGGGTGGGGACAAGCATAGGACTTGAAGGGGAGCAGGTACACCCCTCACATGTGTTCTTGGGAGAAAAAACTCGGCCTCATTATGTGAAACCTATGGGCAGGGTTGGGGTGGGGAAGTAGAGAGAGGGCAACAGCTTCCACAACTGCTTTATCTCTGCCAACACTAATTTTTCCCACACTGTCTTTGTACATTTCAGAGGTTTGGTCTCCTGAGTGGGCCTCCTTTCCCCACTGTGCCGGGGAAAGTAGGTCGCTCTGGATGACTTTTGAGTACTGTGAGTTAGGCAACACTGACTCCAGCATGGACTTGACTGGGGAGTAGGCTGAGTGAGAGGTAGGGTGGGGTAGGGTGGGGAGTAGTGTGGCCAGAGAACTGGAATCCCTGGTGGATTTCTAATTCCTATGGTGAGAAGGAAAACTACAGGACCTGGAGAAGGGGATGCAGAGGCAGGCCTGCTGACCAATTTGTTGCTGGCAATCACAAAGGTGGGGGTCCTGGTGCAGGCAGTGAACAGGCTTCTAATGTGGGGTTCAGTAGTGCCAGCAAGTGGGGGAAACTTTCATTATTGGGCTAGGTCAACACTTCCTGCTGCATTTTCCTTCCCTTTGCACAGCTTGAAGAAATAGATGGGACGGAATCACACATCATGTGGTGGGCAGATGGAAATAAGTACCTGTGGTGAACAAGTTTCTACTGTAGTTGGAGATCATTAGAATTGAATTCAGTTTCTCTTAGAATATAATCAGGTATAGACCTAAGTTAAACTTTTCCCCAAACAGGGAGCATCCAAAGACACAGTGACTTGAGCTATAGATAGTAAGAATCATACTAGAGTTGAACTGAGTCAGGTTTAGGAAGCAAATTGGTTGCATCAGTTAAGCAGGCTCTTTTCAATTTACTGATGCTGGGGCCTTCAGTTTATCATTCTCAGTGTAGCTTGCCAGTATTGTTAAAGTATCCAAAGGCCTTTCTAGATGGAGACAGAATAACTGACTTGAACATACAGTGTGCCTGTAAGTGTCCAGGCTCAGAGCTGGTGAAAACCCCTCTGTTAGGCATGTGCAGTGTTAAACTCCCTGAAGTAACTCGTGAGGACTTCAGTGCTTGCTGGTGTTCTGGGCAGCACCATGAATGCCTTTACCAAGACATGCCGAGTTGTATCCCCCAAATGAAGCAGATGTGGCTGTGATGTGGCCCTTGCTCCCTGCTACACAGAGCATTGCAGGACTGGCCTGTGTGGTTTCCAGATGAGAGTCTGGGTCCTGGAAGCTTGTGTTGAGAGCTCAGTGGACCCACCCCGCTTATTGAACCCTCATAGTTGTTGGGGTTGTTCAGCCTGGACTTATAGCACACATGCCCTGAAGCAAAGCCCTGGTGACTGCATGAGCCTCCTGACCACAGTCCTCCCATGGAGGGCCTGCTGTGACGCTCAGTGGAGAGGGCAGGGCATGTGTCTCCACTTAGGCCACACAGTGATAAGCACTTAGGCCACACAGTGATAAGGAAACCACAGATGGAGCTTCTTGCTGATAATACTGACTCTAGCTCACGTTTGCCTTGCCCAAGCCAAAGAGGATGGTTAGGTTGGCTTGTCAAGCCCTTGAGCAATGGGAGATGGGGTGGGAAGGGGATGAGCCCCTGCAGAGAGTTGGGTCATGTCCTCCAGGAATGAAAGGAGGGGCAATGGAGTCACCAGAGGCCCTGCATTTCCATCAGGGTTTCCACAGTCATCAGGGCTTCTCTTGAGTCGCTGATAGATGTGAGTTATGCCCAAAGATGTCTTATCATGGGGAAAAAGGAACTTCCTTTTGTTCACATTCAGGACTGACTGTTAGTGCCATATGAAGTAGCAAAAGGCAGTATCAGCCAGATCAGTGTTACATTGATTGTAAAATTACAGTGTCCCCATTAGACAACTGTTTTAGGTGCTGAAGTATGTTTGAAGAGTGTTGGGAAAAAGGAAGCATTTCTTCATCGATTTAAATCAATATGAATATTATATGCTTAAATAAAAAACAAATTTGCACAGGTAAATTCTCTCACTTGTGAATGGGAGAAGCTGCCCCAGGAATCTGTGAGGATGGTATTCCCTGGAGCCTGGCTTTGAAAGATTTCATTGTTGGTAGAAATAACAGGGGTTAAGGAAGAGGGATTTAGCATCACCTAAAACCTGCACGTGAATAAGGGTTGACATGATACACTATGGCCTTAGAAAAGGGCCACATGAAACCCCAAGCTAATCACTGCGGTCTTTCAGAGCCGGACAGACAGGTGCCAGCAGAGCCCGGGGCTCGCTCTCCTTTCAGTCATTCCTTAGCCCTTCAAAGGGAAGCCCAAACACTTTGCACGCTGTGCTGCAGACATTCTGGCCTGGTGTGTCTGAAAGTTGCATCAGTCCTCACGGTGCAAACACGGTTCATTTAGGAAGTCACATAATGACACTGAAATCCTACAGACCAAAATCCACTTGTCAGCAGGAGCAGCAGCCCAGGCCCAGCACCAGCGGTCTTCCGGCTCCTCTGAGGGCTGCCATGTTGGGCGAGGGGAGCCATGCCAAGGGTCCAGGCTGCTTTAGGCCATCTGTGCCCCACTCATCTGGGGCCAGATGGTTTTTCTTTATTGTAAAATTGTGGACTTTTAAAACCTGTTGACTAAACAGTAATTTATATTTGTGAAAAATGCCACTGTCCTAGTGATTTCTGATGTAAATAATGTTGTTTATATAGTATGTATTAAATTTTCCTACATTGTAAAACTGCTGTACTTTTGATTCTTGTATATTAAAAAGTGTTACTGAGGATTTTTAGAATTGGGCTAACACGTTGCGTTGCATTGTGGTGTGAGCTGTGTGACTAGAGATACCTCCTTGTCTCCCTTCCCTTGGTTGCTGGGTCACATCCAGATTTCTTGACAGCTTGTGAAGTGGAGCCTTTTAAAGTTGCATTTCCCTCTATCCAGGAGCAGTTGCATTGTTGCGTACAAGCCTTAACACCACAGATATCTAAGCTATTCCTGAGTATGCTGTTGCTGAGGTGAACAGCTCCCTGGCCGACTCCAGGCCATGGCCCACAGGTCTGCACTTGAGGGAGGACCCTACGTTGCCGAAACTGGTAGTTAATTCCTGTGGGTTAGTCCTGCCTGGGAGGATCCAGGGAGACCTAGCGGGGCCACCCCCTCTATCCTGTAGGAAATAACACTGTCTGCCAGCCTGTAGCTTTGAGGGTAATTTAACAGATGGGGTCAGGGGGGTGGCATTTTATAATGGAAACACTGACACACACGTTAGCTCTAGCATTCTGGCACAGGGGCAGGCCCAGCCCTGGCGCAGCCCAGACAGAGGAAGGGTGGCACAGCCTGCGGGCGGAGATCTGTGTCTGAATAGGGGTTGAAGTTTGCCCAGATCCACGATTTTCACTAATGTTTTGGTGACTTTGAGACTAAACTAAATCCCTATGAAACTCTTCAATCTTGATACCAAATAAGCCATGTGTCTACTCAGAGCTGAGGGGTCAACTCCTGTGACTGATCTGTCAGCCCAGGGGACTTGGATGCAGGGGCCCTTGCCAGGCCTGGCCTGTGCTGGAGCCGGAGGCTGGGATTTTTAGTTCACGTAGTTCTTGAGAAAGACGAAGAAAAGCTGAGGGCTCTTCGTGCCCATAAAGAAACAACTCACAATCATGTTGTAACTCATGACTCAGCTGGAACGATTTGGGGAAACTTTAAGAACAAGTACTGCAATAATCAGCTTATTATGATTTACAATAGCAACAAGGCTTCGAAACTGCCAGCTGCCAAAACGCCTGCCTTTTACTGGAAGCGGCCGGCCCAAGGCCCCTGCCTCCTCCCTCCTCCCTGGCGGAGCCTCGTATGCCTGGCATCACGGCAAGCCCTCCTCGATTAGCGCCAACAGAAAGGTCACTTACTGAAACCCAAGTCCCTGTAGTTTGCCAGACCAGAGTCAGCTCCAGATTCCAACCTGTGGCTTTTAAAGGAGCAGGACCAGCTCTGATGTAAGGCTTTGCCTTCACTGAAGCCCCCTGCACCAGTCCTTTCTATCATATCTTACGGGAACCATTTGGTCTCCCAGCCTACCTCGAATTTCTTCTGATCAGTGAGCAGGTGGGGAGGAGAAGGTGCGGCTGGATTGAATGAAAGCTCCATCCTGCAGAAACCTGGGCGCTAATTGAGGAGCTGTCCCCGTTGCTGCTGGTGGGACCCTCCCCCAGGCTCAACGTCTTGGGGGTGTTCTGGTCAGTTCTGCGGATGTGTGATGTGGTGGATAACAATGTGCTCAGGCCACCTGGTTTTGTGCTGAGCCTCCTGCTGTCTGGCTTTGTGTGGGAACATGGACAAGTCCATGGCCTAAAGGCTTTTTACCTCAAAGATGGGCAGAACAATACCCACTTATGGAACATCACACGTGACCTTTCTCTTAATTTCCTTAGTGACCTAAGAAGGAATTGTTGCTAAAACACATGCCCTGTTAACCACAGGCACTGTGGTGGCCCTTGGAGCATGGGGGGCTATAAAGGGGCCTCCCAGGTCAGTGCATTGCCCCCATGTGGTCCCTCCCCGTGTTCAGTTGGCTGATCACCTTGCATCTTCACCTGCAAATGAAGGAGGCAGCTTCCTGGGTTCATGTGTTTTGTTTTGTTTTTTCTTTTCTTTTTTGAGATAGATTCTTGCTCTGTCACCCAGGCTGGAGAGCAGTGGCACGATCTCAGCTCCCTGCAAGCTCCGCCTCCCAGGTTCACACCATTCTCCTGCCTCAGCCTCCGGAGTAGCTGGGACTACAGGCGCCAGCCACCATGCCCGGCTAGTTTTTTTGTATTTTTAGTGAAGACGGGGTTTCACTGTGTCAGCCGGGATGGTCTCGATATCCTGACCTCGTGATCCTCCCGCCTTAGCCACCCAGGTTCATGTGGTTTTTAAATGAGAGTGCACAGTGGAAAGGAAAAGGTTTGTAACCCTAAGCGCTACGTGGAAGAGACAGCATTCAGTCCTTGGCTAGGGAGTGGGTGGAGAGGGTTGAGTCAGAGGGCAGCTGGACAGGTTGAGGGAGACCAAGTCTCTTGCCTGGCCTGGAGGGCAGGCCCAGTCAGCACTGGACCCAGCACCTCTCACTCCAGAGCCTGTAAGACAAGGGAGCTGCCCTCGTGGAGCCCCACTGGCCAGGGCTTCTGGAAAGCTGCAGCTTGCTGTGTGGGGAGACTAAACCCCAGCAGGAAGGCCCAGCAGGGACCAGAACCCCCAGGAGCTCATAGTCTCATGGGGGAGACGCTGCTGGCACCAGAGTTATGGGAGAGAACGTTTTCCTTGAACCAGGTCTCAAGCCCCTCCTGTGGGCTGGTTCTGCTCCAGGAGCTGGACCCGCAGTGAACCAGGAGGATAAGGCCCCTGGCCCCTTGGAGTTGATATTCTAGCTGGGGTAGGGGTTGGGGGCAGGCTCTAGAGAAGCAAACAGTAAGAGGACAAATGTCACATGAGTGCCAGGGAGAAAACGGCCAGAGGTAGAGGGACAGGGTTGTGAAAATCCTGGATCTGGGCAAACTTCAACTCCTACTCAGATGGCCAAGCCCTGGCAATGAGGATGGGCAGCCAGGAAGGCACGTGGGCCAGCAGGAGGGTGCCGGCACGGCTGGACAGACCTGGATTTGAACGTTGGCTCCGTCCCTTACCAGCTGGTGGTGTGAGCACATTCTCTCTCTATCTCCAAGCCTCAACTACAAATAGACACTGACAACTTCTCACCAGGCTAGGCAGGGACAAGTGAGGTCTCTGAGGTGCACATCAGGTGGGTTCGGCAGCTGTCATGATCATAGGGTGGCACTGGGCCCTGTCCTGTGTTTTGGGATCAGCTCTGACTCTCTGAAGCCTAGACTGAGGGCCCCTGAGTGAATGTGGTTCTAGAACTATCCTGCAGAGGGCAGCAGGTTTCCACAAACAGCCTGCCCGGCACCCAACACCTAAACCCAACCCAGGGAAGGTTCCAGGCTGTTCTCTTGCCCCGGTGGGTCTCTCCCCTAGGAGCCCACAACAGAGCCCCTCTGCACCCCAGGAGATGTGGAGCCACGTGGTATCCGCAGGAAGGGAGATGGGGGATGGGGAGGAGAGGGGCAGAGGCTGCAGGGAGAGGCAGCCTCACTGCCCTCCATGAGCAGGGGACGCGAGGGGGCAGGTTGCCCTGTCCCCAGCCTCCTTCATCCCTACCTCCAGCCCTCGTGCAGGGACACAGAGGGTCCTGCTCCGCAGTCCAGCCTCTTCTTCCTCCCACCTGTAAGGGGCAACTGCAGGGACCGTTGTGAGCCACAAGGCCCCCATGGCATCACCGGCTGCTCTCGGTGACCTTCACCTTAACGTCCAGGCGCCCTGGTTTGAGTCTGGGGCCCTCTGTGACCTGCCCCTGCTGGCCACTTGAACCTTCTTGAGTTCCCTCATTGCAACCAGCTCCAGCTGCTCTCTCGGCCTCAGGTGGAGGAGGCCAGCTCCACCTCCAGGGTGCGGTCCCTTTCTTCCTTCTCCATCACCTCCATCTGTCTGCTGAACACCTGGTGGTCTTCAATAATCAATTCTGGCCATCTCTGGCTCTACTGTTGCCATCTCCATTCCTGCTGGTGTCTTCCCTGTGCCCACAGATGCCGTCAGAGCCCCTGGTGCACTCTGGCGCCCCCATCTGACTGAGGGTCCCTTGGGAAGACCAGGTTCTGTTCCTCCCTAGCTCCGCCTCCTGCCTCGGCAGGTGCAGGGGGCTTGGAAAGTGTTCCAGGGTGAACTCAGTACCAGGTCCTCTAGGCTCATTCCTTGTGGTCTTGGGGTGCCCTGGTCCCTGGCTGAACAGTGGCCTGGAGGCAGCTGCTGTGCTTGGAGCCTTCTCTTGTGGGTGCCCAGAGAGGGGCCAAAGGGGGTGCTACCTTCCCTGGGGGCTGAGCAGGCTGGGAGTTCAGCCAGACTTCAGGTCCCTGCTCCCCAGGCTTCCCATACCAGGGAGGATATTTAAAGCAGACAAGAGCCAGGTTCCAGCTTAGAGCGGCTCCCTAAGACTCCCTGCTGGGCCTGATGTTAACCTTTTTTCTGTTGGACTGTGGGAAGAGTCTGAAGACCTTCAGGGAACTGAGCTGGAGTGGTGATAGGGCTTTAGGGGATTGGGGCAAGTAGTAAATAGGGGGAGTTTGCTAACATCCTGGTGTTATTTCAGTATTTTAGCATCTACATGGCTTTGCTGGACTCATGGGCTCACGGCCCCAGCTGCCTAGGATCAGACCCAGGCTCTCTGTACTGCAGGGAGGTAGGGAGGTGGGAAGGTCTGGGCAGCAGCAGCAGCAGAGTGTGGTGTCAAGTAGCTCGTACAAGATGGACTAAAGGCCCAGCGTGGTGACCCAGGGCCCTCACTGCAGACAGGCTGAGAGCATGGGCTCTGGAGGCAGCTCACCTTCAAATCAGGTTGCATCCTGGCTGCTGTGACCTGGCCCAGGTGGCTAACCTTACAGGGTCTCAGCGTCTGCACCTGTAACCCTGAGAGAACAGTGTCACTTCCCTGATGAGAGAACAGAGTCTGGCACATGCTAGCACCATGTGGGGTGAACCCTCATTACTGTGGCCCTCAAGGCTATATGCATCCTCAGCAAGGCCCTTCTAATGCTTGGTGATCTGGCCTGAGGTGGAGCCCATATGCCTGCCCTCCCTGGACCAGGACAGGCTGGCAATGACACTTCTGTGGTCCCCCTGGCTTCATCTGGGGCCACCGCTTTCCACATTGTGCTAGGCTCCTGCTGACCCATACCACAGGGCCTCTTCACCTTCTCTGGACCCCATCCCACATCACTCTGCCCCAATCCTGGAGTGCTTGTCGCCTCCTTCACTTTCTTTCTGAGCCCTGATCTGACAGTGGAAGCAAATACTAATCAGATAAAAGAATCCCCACCTGATTGTACTGGTTTAGTTCTTCCCAAATGTGGGACTACAGATATATGGTGGGGAGGATAGTTCCTAGAGGTCTCTGGAAGAATTAAAAAATTTTTATGCTTTCATTTCATTTTATGTATTATTATTAATTTTTGAGACAGGGTTTCACTCCTGTCTCCCAGGCTGGATTGCAGTGGCATGATCTTGACTCACTATGACCTCTGCCTCACAGGTTCAAGTGATTCTCCTGCCTCAGCCTCCTGAATAGCTGGGGTTGCAGGTGCCCACCACCACGTCCAGCTAATTTTTGTATTCTTAGTAGAGATAGGGTTTCACCATGTTGGCCAGGCTGGTCTCAAACTCCTGACCTCAAGTGATCTGCCCACCTTGGCCTCCAAAAGTGCTGGTATTACCGGCGTGAGCCACGTGCCCCACCTATGTTTTCATTTTAATGAACATCTTTTAAAACCAACTTAAACAAATCCTGGAGTATTCGGAAGAGAGGGAGGGAAAAGGGACCCACGACTTAGGATTGTATCAGTGCCAAGGGGGTCAGTGCTGCTTGACCCCAGGCGGATGGGGGAAACATGCTGACAGGTGTCACAGGGCCTGAGGGGCAAGCAGAAGGGAGCCAAGTCATTGCTTGGCACCCAGGACAGGCGCTGAGCTCCGAAAAACCTGGGCCCTGGCGGCCGCTCGTCCCTCACATTAGACAGCTCATTTGGTGTCTGCAAAACATCATCCACTATTTTAAATGAATGCTCTTCATTTGAGTTTTATTGGTTTTGTAGTTTTGTTTAGCCTTAATTGGTAAATGTGTCTTGATTTTACAATTGAAAGGAGAAATAATTACAAAGAGTTTATACCTAGCCTTATGAATAATAAAATTGCCTCAAAGCAGCCCTGGAAGGCCTGGAGGAATATTGGCCCCTGGAAAGTCTGTACATTATAGGTGTTTGGGACCCCAGCTGTTGATGACCTAGACCTGTGGGTAAATGAGGCTGCCTGTGAGATGGGCCTGCGGAAAGAAGCCACCATCTACCAAGGCTTACTGGGCACCAGGCTCTGGGCCTGTCGCTTTGTAGCATTATTTTTCATTTAGTCTCCTGATAATCCTATGGAGTGGCATTTATCTCATTTTTCAAATGAGGATCCTGAGGCCCAGACACGTTAGGTAACTTGCCTAAGATCACAGAGCTGGGAATTGGTGGATCTGCTAAAACTTTATTCACAGCATGTGTTAAAGACAGTAAGAAAGACTTTATTTAAGTTGGGGGGCAGTGTCGGACAGGGCCCACTGCAGCTGGGGAGAGAGATTGGGGTCCACTCTGAATACAGTATAGGCAAGTGGGAATTGATAGCCAAGGAGCAGGGTGGGCTCAGTGGATGGAAAACCTCTTAAGAGGAAACATCCGGGGGCATTCTGGCTAAACGGACCTGATGGGATTCTTGCTGAAGGCAGGCCAGGTGATCAGACGTCCCCTGGAGGTGATGGGGTGTGAAGACCACGATCAGACAGGGAGGGCAATCAGATGTGGAGGGCGGGGGATTCCAGTGAGACCGATTTAGCAGGACTCTTGCTAAAATCGGACAATGCAGAGACAAACATGGAAGCCCAAAGCCCAGGCCTAACTGGAAGGCTCAGAGCAGCCTGAGGAGAGATGGGTCAAGGCAGGGATCATTGTCAGAACTCAGATTCTAGCCCGACTCCGAAGCCCGAGCCTGTCACTGCCTCATGTAATAGCTTTTCCTGAGGTCTCCCAAGGGCCTCTGCACCAGTATGCACCAGTATGAGCTTATGTAGTACTTCCCGCTGCCCAGTGATTAAGGTCTAGTCGTGCACCCAGTTTATAGCTGAGGGCAGTGAGGCTCAGACACAGCCTGTGGCTCAAGGTGAGGGTCAGAGAACCCGCCGTGAGCTCCATGAGGACCGGGGTGTACCACTTCCTTCTGCCACCCGCATCCCCTTCCCTGCTGGGCTGGTCACCGTGAAGGGCCCCCTCCCCCCCACTGCACGTGTAACTCATGTGTTGTTACATATGTAAGTATGATTACACGTGTAATCACACATGTGACTCGGTTAGTGTCTGTCACCACTAGAGGTCAGTCCCGTGAGGGTGGGCACATTCATTCGAGTGATCACAGCTGTATTGCCAATATCAAGCACAGCCCCCCAGCTCATCACAGGGCCTCACGACATATTTGTTGAGTGACTGAATGTGCCCCCAAATCCAGACCACGACGAGCCACATCGGGGGTGGCCTACAAATGTTTGTGCCAGGAAGGGAGGGGAGAAAGACTCCTCTTGTTTTGTGCAACCAACACCCACCCTGGGGCACTTGCTTTACAGGATTAATCTGAGATCATTAGCAAAGAAAGGGAAGGTCAAGTCCACTCAAGAAAGCGGTTGCCAGAGTTTTCCTGCTCTATCCTGGGAGGGACCCCTGGCCCTGCAGACCTGGTCCCTGGTGGCCCAGGCCCCAGCCTTGACCTGAGGGCCACTCAGCAGCCCTGCTCATCAAACTGCTCTGATGGAGCCTGCCAGCACTTTGAGACCCTCCTCAGTCAGCCTCCCAGTGGGGGCCTGGCCCCACCCTCTGCTCACCCCGGAACCAGAGCCCTGGTTTGACTCCGCCCCTGCTGTGGGGCTCACGAGCTTGCCTTGAACACAGGCTGCCTGTGCTCCCTGGAGCGCCCCACCCCAGCTTGTTTTCTGCCCTCAAGCGAGGAGTCGGTGGGTGCAGTGAGCGGTGGGTGGAGGCGTGCTCTCCTACCAGACCCTGGTTGTAACCTGGAGCGGGTCAGTTGGCTTCTCTTAGCCTCTGTCTATCCATCTGTAAACTAGAGCAATATCTGCTTTCTAGGGTTTTTGTGAAATTTGACAAAGCAGTGCAGGACTCAAGGGTAGGTTCAAATGCAGGGCTCATTTCTATTTCCCAAGGATGTAGACGTGGTGTCCAGAGGACGACAAAGATGGCAGCTCACCATGCACGTGGACTACAGCCCACCCTATGGTCGGGGCGAACTGGGCAGTGGGTGACTGGCAAGAAATGGTCAGCTTGGAGGAACAGTGCCCTCGAGGTGGTCAGTAACAGGAGGGCTGAAGAGAACAACGGCCAGTTACTCAGAGCACACGGTGGGCCGGCAGCCGTGCTGCATGCATTACATTTAATCTTCAGGATCACCACGTGAGGGAGGTGGCGCCATTGTTCTCTCACTGCTGAGATAGCTGAGGCTGCAAAACAAGGAAAACTCACCCTTTTCATGCAGCCAGTAGGTGACAGAGCTGGGAGCCTGGATCGGGTCTGGTTCTGGAGCCTGGGCCCTTCCTTCTGTCCAGGTGTCTCTGTGCCCATGCCACTGTCCATCCCTGGCCATCCAGGCCCAAGAAACACAAGGTCCTTCCCTCTAGGCCAGGGCGTGGCGGGGTAGGGTGGGGCTGGTCTGGTGGACAGAGCTCTTGCATCGTTTCCTTGAGGGGGTGCTTTGGGGACTGCTGCTTCCCACATTGCCAACCGCCTTAGGTCCTTTAGAGTCCTGCGGTCAGCATGTCCCCCTCGCCCCAAGCCAGCTCAGCAGGGTAATAAACTGTCACAAGCCCCTTCTCTGTAACAGTTGACACTGGCCTTGTTGCACACATGGAGCTCAGAGTGAGCTCAAAACCAATTCCCCAGACAGTGTCTGAACACATCTTTGTTCTTCCCTGGGCAGATCTGCTTGGCCAGACACATTCTGCTTTGGCTAAACGGCCTGGAGAGGGCTCCAATTCGTGCTGGGGAGAGCTGAGGGAGCAGGTTTGAGTTCAAATGTGGAAGAATCCAGCTGCTGTCTCAGGGTCACCCTGGGCAAGGACAGGGTGATGCCGGGCGACATGCATGTTTTGGCCTTGGGATCTGGGCTGCCTGGGATCACAGCCCTCATTCCGGAAACGCCGCTGCCACCACGAACATGCCTTGCACACAGGCTGCCTGTAGCAGTCTATTAATTCAGACCATCCTGCTAGGACTTTCTGAGAGTGTTCGTTTCTGTTCCTTTGCCTTCAGGGTTCTGGTACTAACACCACGTCTATATCTTAGGCAGGGAAGGATTAAAAGGTCAAAATGTTGAAAAGCCCTGCAGGATGGGGAAGCTGGTTAAGAAAAGCTGTTGAAGATAGGCATTGGGGGCCTTGGCTCTGCCAATTCAGAAGGTGGTGGTTTCCCAGGGGACAAGGGGAACTTCCATGGAATGAGGTCTGTAGGCTCCTAATTAGAGGGTTTGGTGGGTGGGGGTCTTCCCATTGGCCCTCACTGGAACACCAAGCTTCTTTCCATCGTTTCAAGGGTTTGGTAGGTAAGGCCAATCAGACCAAAGAGATGTGATTTCTGGACCATACCCGAGATTTGCACACAGGAAAGTGCAGTCCCTGCCCTTGTGTGTCTTGTCCACTGGGAGACACAGGTATGTGAGGGCGGAAGGTGGACTGTTTCTTCAAGACGCCCTCTCCCCAGTTCTTGTTGGTCAGCCTGGGAGTATGTCAGGGCAGAGGTGGCCTGGCATGCAGGAGCTGCCCCATGGTCATTGCCTTAATGAATGAAACTGTTAATACTTTTTTTTTTTTTTTTTTTGAGACGGAGTCTTGCTCTGTTGCCCAGGCTGGGGTGTGGTGGCACGATCTCGGCTCACTGCAAGCTCTGCCTCCCGGGTTCACGTCATTCTCCTGCCTCAGCCTCCCGAGTAGCTGGGACTACAGGCGCCCGCCACCACGCCCGGCTAATTTTTTGTATTCTTAGCAGAGATGGGGTTTCACCATGTTAGCCAGGATGGTCTCGATCTCCTGACTTCGTGATCCTGCCACCCCAGCCTCCCAAAATGCTGGGATTACAGACGTGAGCCAGCGCGCTCGGCCAAAACTGTTAATATTGAGTGCCAACTTGATTGGATCGGAGGATGCAAAGTATTGTTCCTGAGTGTGTCTGTGAGGGTGTCACCAAAGGAATTTTTTTTTTTTTGAGATGGAGTTTCGCTCTGTTGCCCAGGCTGGAGTGCAGTGATGCGATCTCAGCTCACTGCAAGCTCTGCCTCCTGGGTTCACGCAATTCTCCTGCCTCAGCCTCCAGAGTAGCTGGGACTACAGATGCCCGCCACCATGCCCGGCTAATTATTTTGTATTTTTTTAGTAGAGACGGGGTGCCGAAGGAAATTAACATTTGAGTTAGTGAACTGGGAGACACAGACCCATGCTTAACCTGGGTGGGCACCATCTAATCAGCTGCCAGCGAGGCTAGGATAAAAGGGGGCAGAGGAACGTGGAAGGACTAGACTGGCTGAGTCTTCTGGCCTCCATCTTTCTCTCATGCTGGCTGTTTTCTGCCCTCAAACATTGGACTTCAAGTTCTTCAGCTTTTGGACTCTTGGACTTACACTGGTGATTTGCCAGGGGCTCTCGGGCCTTCAGTGTCCCAAACCTGCTCTTCCCATGATCTTTCCAGACATGGTAAATGGCACCACCACTTCCCCAGGTGCTCAGACCCCTGGGGAAGACATCATGGTCTCCTGTCAAGCTCTCTCTCGCCCCAAGCCCTGTCAGCCCCACCTTCTTATTAGACCCCAAAGCTCATCATTTCTTTTTTAAAAATTATTATTATACTTTAAGTTCTGGGGTACATGTGCAGAACATGCAGGTTTGTTACATAGGTATACACGTGCCGTGGTGGTTTGCTGCACCCATGAACCCGTCATCTACATTAGGTGTTTCTCCTAATGCTATCCCTCCCCCAGCTCCCCATCCCCCGATCCCCGACAGGCCCCCGTGTGTGTTGTTCCCCTCCCTGTGACCATGTGTTCGCATTGTTCAACTCCCACTTATGAGTGCGAACATGTGGTGTTTGGTTTTCTATTCTTGTGATAGTTTGCTGAGAATGATGGCTTCCAGCTTCATCCATGTCCCTGCAAAGGACATGAACTCATCCCTTTTTATGGCTGCATAGTATTCCATGGTGTATATGTGCTACATTCTCTTTACCCAGTCTATCACTGAGCCCATCATTTCTTACAATCTCTGCACTGCCACTGCCTCAGACCGGCTCCTGACTTCCTCTTTCTCCCGCAATGGCCCCAAGTCTGCTCTGTATAGTAACTAGAACGGTTCCTTTAAGACCCAAGCCAGGGCGGGCCCAGCGGCTCACACCTGTTATCCCAGCACTTTGGGAGGCTGAAGCAGGCATCTTGCTTGAGCTCAGGAGTTCAAGATCAGCCTGGGCAAAATAGCAAGATCCTGTCCCTTCAAAAAATTTAACAATTAGCCAGGCGTGATGGCAGGCACCTGTAATCCCAGCTACTTGAGCAGCTGAAGTGGGAGGATTGCTTGAGCTGGAGCCCAGGAAGTGGAGGCTGCAGTGAGCTGTGATTGTGCCACTGCACTCCAGCCTGGGTGATAAGAGTGAGACTCTGTCTCTAAAAAATAAAAATAAAGAGACCCAAGTCGGACACATCATTCCTACACTCAAAGCCCATGAATGGCTTCCTCTGGCAACTGGAATCAAACATCAAGTCCTCCCGGAGCTGGAGAGCCCTGCCGTACTCTGGCTACTCTGTAGCCTCACCTGGGACCCCTGGTCTGTCCACTTGCTATTGTCCAGTGACAGTGGCTTCCCACCATCCCTTCAACTACCCCTTTGCTGTTGCCGCTCTAGGGCTGTTGCACTGTTTTCTCTGCACAGAATGCTCTCCCCAGCTCTCTGCATGGCTTGCTCCCCAAATTCATGCAGGTGAGCTAGTCAGAGGTCCCCTTAACTCCACCACAGATGAATACCCCTTCTCACCCTCCTGCAATCCAATGGGTGTCTCTCAGAACCTCTGGCCCACTTTGCTTTTCTCTGTGGAGCTCGTTACCATGGGATCCTGGGTTTTGTGACTGTGGTTTATTGCCTTGTCTTTCCAACAAGAATGCACAGCAGTCTGTCTGGGTCATTGCGGCAGCCCCCCACCCCCCTGATCAATGCTGGGTAGTCACCCAATAGTTATCAAATGTATAAATAAATGCAATTGCAGAGAGGAGGCGGCGACTTTTGGCAGCCTCCACGAGCAGTGCTATGGCCATGTGCGAGGCCGTTGATAGGTGTTAGCTCATTGGATTTCCATACTGACCTTGGGAGGTGGGGACTCACAAATCCATTTTACAAATAAGGAATCTAAGGCTCAAAAAATCCCAAGGAGACCACACAGCTCGCGACGGGTTGAGCCAGTTTTGACGCCAAGTTTGCCTGCAGCCCGAGTCCAAGTGCCACCCCTGCTCCATGCCACTTGCTGGCACAGCTCTGATGACTCTGCTCCTGCCTGGCTCTGACGGGTCTCTGCCCAAGTGTTCTGGTAATGACTTTCACCCCCCAGTCTGTCCCCTTCATCATGACTCTCATTCATTTGTTTTAAAGGCCATTTCTCTCCTGTCTTCTAGCCTTGCAAATTCTGGTTAGCTAAACAAGAACTCCAGGAGTTCTCGGCAACACATCAGTGAGACAGGATGGGGCGGGGAGAGGCGCCCACCTCCGGGTGCTAATGCATTTACCTCCAGGCCGCAGGCCTCCACAGAACTGGCAGCCAGGAACCTCCAGAGGCTCCAAACCTAGCCTGTCCTGCAAGATGAAGCTGCCTCTTGGGAATCTTTTAGCTCAGGATGCTGTGTTCCATAATCACGATGAAATTTCCATGTTCATGAGGGCAACTGGTAGCGTGGTACTTGGGAAAGAACTCCAGCCGGTGACATTTAGGGTCCTGAAAACAAATTCCAAACCAGGAATACTTTCTGGCTAGTGCCATTTAGCATTTTCATTTAATGGAGGCGAATTTTTTTGTTTTGTTTTTCTTCTGTGCGCCCTGGCTTCTCAGTAATTGTTCTCTGCGCCAGCCGAGCACCAACGGCTCCGCTCCTCCTTGCTGCCTCCCTGAGTCACTCTGTTCCACTGGCTGCTAAGGGCATGAGGCCTCTGGTGACAGTTCCAGCCACCAGGGAAGATGCTGGGTATGTTTTGTCCTTTCCAGTCTGGTTCCTGCCTCCTAAACCCAACTCCTGTGTTCTCTCTGGGAGCCCTGCAAGAACAGGGCTTTAGAAAGTTCTCATTTTTTGGCCAGGCGCGGTGGCTCATGCCTGTAATCCCAGGACTTTGGGGGGCCAAGGCAGGTGGATCACGAGGTCAGATCAAGACCATCCTGGCTAACGTGGTGAAACCCCGTCTCTACTAAAATACAAAAAATTAGCCGGGCGTGGTGGCAGGCGCCTGTAGTCCCAGCTACTTGGGAGGCTGAGGCAGGAGAATTGCTTGAACCCAGGAGGCAGAGGCTGCCGTGAGCTGGGATTGTGCCACTGCACTCCAGCCTGGCGACAGAGCAAGACGTCTGACTCCATTTAAAAAAAAAAAAAAGAAAAGATACTTCTCCTTTTTCTTCAGCCTTCCTGCTCTGCCCGGGATTAGTATACATGCCCACTCTTGGGACTCCTCCCCTTGCTAGCCTGTAGGTTCACCTCTCCCAAGAGTCCAGGGTCTGTATCAGCCCTTTCCTTCTCCCCTTACCTGATTTCTCTTGCTTTGGGATAAATACCACTCCCTCCCCACCACCAGACAAGCCCCGGGTGCCCCGCCCTCTCCTAAGCAATTTACAGGAATGAACTCCTGACTCTCCAAAAAACAGTGTGGGACAGGCACCCCCCATCTTCCAGAGAACAGCATGCAGGCTCAGAGAGGTGTAGTGACTTGTGCATGGTCACACTGCTGGGGAGGTGGAGAAGCCAGGACGTAGGCTGGCTTAACTGTGCTGCTATTCTGCCTCATGGCATTTAGTTTGGAGAGAAGGGGCTTCAGGGCAATACTAACCTAGGCGCACAGGTTGCCCCTCCCGTTGCTAAGGAGCCCTAGGCAAGTCGATTAATCTCACAGTCTGTTTCATTGGCAAAATGGGCCTACATTTGTTTCTGATTCACTGGGTAATTTTTTTTTGAGACGGGGTCTTGCTGTCTCTTGGCTCACTGCAAGCTCCGCCTCCTGGGTTTATGCCATTCTCCAGCCTCAGCCTCCCGAGTAGCTGGGATTACAGGCGCCCGCCACCACGCCCAGCTAATTTTTTGTGTTTTTAGTAGAGACGGGGTTTCACTGTGTTAGCCAGGATGGTCTTGATCTCCTGGTCTCGTGATCCACCTGCCTTGGCCTCCCAAAGTGCTGGGATTACAGGCGTGAGCCACCGCGCCCGGCCCCCACTGGGTAGTTTTTATAGATGAAATGTGATCACAGCTGGCAATAAACCTGGTCCCACAATGACATGGACATCAGCCTCCTCTGCAGTGCCACTGCTCCACCCCGGCTATGTGAATTTGGGCAGGGAGGATGGCAGGCAGTCCCACAGCTGGGGCTCCAGGCTGACAGTGGTGGCTGAGAGTCATCCCGGATCTCAGGCCAGCCCACTCATCTCATCCCAGAGGGCACCGTATGTCTCTCCACCGTGTGGTCACCTGTCTCCGTGACTGGGTTCCACTGTCACTAGAACAAGAGGACCTGGGCCTGCCAAGCTCCGAAGACAGCTCATCGTGAGGAGGAAAAGTAATTTTACAGAAGCAACGTGTGGTGGCTGTTACACTGCTGCACCTTCTACATGCCTTCACGACACTCGCACGCACACATGCGCACACACATGCGTACACACACGCATACACACACGCATACACACATGCGCGTGCACACACACACACACACTTGCTGCAGGGGACCCCACCACCAAAGTCCATCCTCCACCCACCTCAAGGGAGCCAAAGTCTGTTCAGATAACAAACTCCAACATGTCTAAAAGAAAATAACAAAAAAAAAACCCTTTACTTGCATTTAGCCATTAATAAATAATTTACAGTATGTACACGCGGTGACACTCCACACAGGTCGCAGACACGTGGACGCAGTGAGGGGTCCCCACTTCCAAGCAGAACGTGAGCAAACACAACCAAAATAAAGTGCTTCACTTTTTACTTCCAACATAGGGACCATCTAAAACCAGCAGGGAGAGGGAGGGGCCAGGCGCCGAGCGCCTTCCCACCGCCCACACGGTTCTGGCAGAGGGAGCAGGACCTCTTGGAGGGAGGGGGAGACACATGTTCTGCAGCCTCCTGGCCAGTGTATGAGAGGTCCCTGGGGAACAGCAGAGGGGCTGCCGTGGATGCTGATGGGTGGGGAGGGTGTGGGGCTGTAGGGTTGCTGGCGGGATCACCCTCTGGGGCCTGGCTGCACTTTTGGGAGCAAAGCCGGCTTTGTGCTGTGGGCATAGCAGCACAGGTGGGACTGTTCTGGGCTCCTGGATGAGCACCCTGGGCTGAAATGAGGCGGGAGCCAGTGGCAAGTCTCTCCTGGCTGTGTGGCCACAGGGCTTAAGGGAAGAGATTAGAGGTTGGAGACCCTGCCAGGGATGCTCAGGGCTGAGAAGCCTAAGACCCTGCTCCTCTCCCCAGACTCCACACGTGGGTGGACTGGGTGGGGGCTCTTGGGGTTGTGAGGAGGAAGCAGAGGATCAGGGCAGGCCAGCTGGCCCCATCCACTGGGTCTCCTGCCACACCCTGGGGCCCAGGCTCCCCTGCCCAGGAGCTCTTGCATCTGCAGAAGGGAGAGAGGAACAGAAGTCAAGGATCTCTTCTCTGTTTAGACATTTAGAACCATGCACTCCAACTTTCTAAGCACAGGGTGGAAGGGGCGGGGGCCCAGGTCAAAGATGGGCAGCTGAGCAGGTGCCTGAAAACCAGGACCTGCACTGGTACCCACAGCAGCCAGGTGAGCATGGGCAGGGAGGCCACAGGCAAGAAGGCACCAGGCGGGCACCACCTACTGGCCAAAAGCTTCCATCAGTCCGCTAAGGTGCCGAGCAGCGCCCCAGGGGTGCCCTGCCTGAGGCTGAGCCCCAAGGATGCCTGTGTGGCTGGGGTGACCCCGCTGGCCTAGGGGTTTCGAGTGTGCTCTCGTGTAAGAGTGTGTGCGTGCATGTGGCGGGCACAGGGGGCCCCACGGATCGGCGAGCAGCAGTCGGCTGGGCCTTTCAGTGCATTGCGAGAAGGAGCTGACTCTGACGGTTCCCAGTGTCTCTCTGGTGGGGGTGGGGAGCTTCAGTCTGAGGGGCTGTTTTGCACATTCACACTGCGGGGGCGGGGCGAGGGGAGCTGCTCTCCCTCTCACACAGCTCTACTGTCACAAACATCACGGCACCAGTCACCACAACCTTGTCACGTGCACTGGGGGGGGGGGGGGGTCCATGCCTGAGCCCTTGGCAGCAGGCGGTCCCTGGCGTTCTGTGGGGCCATAGGGGACATGCCAGGAGATCTGCACCCCGTTGGCGGTCCCAGCCCACAGATGGAGAAGCCGAGGGGACAGAGCCTGTGCCTCCCTCCACATCTACGCATCTAGCAGAACACAGGGAGCAGAGCCAGGAGCAGGATGAGGGCACCCAGGAGGGGCTGAGGGGCCAGGGGCAGCCCTGCAGCAGCCCTGCCCGGCAGGTCCCGAGTCCTCTCATACAGGTGCAGTTTGTCTTTGTTGGAGTGGAGCATCTTGACATCCTCCAAGGCGTAGTAGGCGGCCAGTGTGAAGTTCACGTCGCCCGTGGTGAGGAGGTCGAAGACGCAGGCCTGGTAGTACAGGTCCTCCACTGGCAGCTTCTCCTTGCACTTGGCCACGGCTGTCTCATATGGGAAGGTCTCAGGGGCTGTGGGTGCGGGGCTGGCAGCTGCCAGCCTGCGGGCGCCGGTGCCCTCAGTATTGGTGTGGAAGGCCTGGAAGTCGATCTGCTGGTTGAGGGGGCAGCCCCGCAGGCAGAGGTAGAGGCCCTGGCTGTCCCAGTCCTCCACAGCATTGACCACTTCCTCCGGCATGCGGACAGCAAAGGTCAGGTAGCGGCCCACCTGGCGCACCACGATGGTGGTGCCGATGTACTTGGCCTGGATCTCCACGTGTTGGCCTGACACCTTCTCAGTGATCTTCAGGCTGTTGGCCCCGTGCTTATCCCCACCGTTCTTAGAGCCATCCACGAAGGCAGCCGGGAGCTCGTCCATCTCAGCCTGGTACACCTTCTGGTCCACGCACTCCTGGAAATTCTTGAAGATGATGGTGAGCTGCCGGGGAAAGGGGCAGAGCAGAGTAGGTGAGGCACAGTGGGAGGAGGCCCAGTCCCACACTTAAGATGCTCTAGACTGAGAGGAGGGCACAAAGGATTCCCCAGGGATGCCCTGGACACTCCCTTCCCCAGGTTGGACAGATCAGTTCCACCTGTGCAGCTGTGCACTTCACGTTCTTTAAAACAACTTGCCCTTTTTACTTTAAAAAGTGACTTAGAAAAATGTTAGGCCACTACCCGAAGTAGAAAACTAGCTCTTTTACTATTATATAGGGAAGCAAACCACAAAAATAAAAGCATAGATAATTAAAAATAAAAGGTTAAAAACCCAGTGTGGTAGGCTGAATAATGGCTCCCAAGGAGAACATGCCCTAATCCCCATAACCCGGGAATGTTCCCTTAGATGGCAAAGGAGACTCTGCAGATGTGATTAGGTTAAGAACACTGAGATGAAGAGATTATTCTGGATTACCTGAGTGGGCCCTAGATGGAATCACAAGTATCTTTGTAAGGAGGCAGAGGGAGATTTGACTAACTAGGACAGACAAGATGATGTGATCACCAAGGCAGAGATTGGAATGATGTGGCCACAAACCAAGGGATGCTGGCAACCACCAAAAGCTGGCAATGGCAATGAATGGATTCTCCCCTGGAGTCTCCAGAAGGACCAGCCCTGCTGATTCCTTGATTTTATCCCCATGAGACATATTCTCAACTTCTGGCCTCCACAATTATAAAACATTTCTGTTGATTTGAACCACTCAGTTTACGCTAATCTGCTACAGTGGCAATAGGAAACGAGTATGGTTTGCAAACATCATCTTGCATAATGACGGTGGTACTGGAGCACAATTCCTGACAAAGAACCCAAGCAAATGTCTGAACATTACAGCAGGTGGAATGGAGGGAAATTATGCTGAAGGAAAGAATGAATAAGGCAAAATCCATGCAAGCAGGCAGAGGCAAGTAGAAGCCACTGTCCCAAGGCTGCTGAAAGGGGTCCCCAAGCTGGGCCATGGACGAGGGGAACAGGAAAGAAGGTGCTGGTGGGTAAAAGGGAGATGGATGTTCCAGGCTGAACGCGCAACCTTGGCCAGGGTTGGAGGAGGGAACTCCTTTCTGCTGGAGCCTGTGGCCAGGGGTGAAGGGCTGAACTGAGCTGCTGGAGGAGCAGCTGGCTGGGTGGCACTGTTCTCCTCCTGAGAGCCAAACACAGGTGCACTGGATGCATTCAGCAGGCACTGCATTGATTACTTCTAGTCTCGTGTGACACTGCAAGGGTCAGTGACATTACTCCCAATTTTCCAGATGAGAAAATGTTGGCTCAGAGAGAGGCAGTGACTTGCCTAAAGTCACACAGTCAGCAAGAGGCAGAGTTGGGATTAAACTCTGGGTTTCCAGAGTCTGGGCTCTTTTGGCCACAAGCCCACTGGGTGGCAGGCCTGAGAGGAGGAGAGCAGGTGGCCAGGGTAGCAGGTGAGTTTCCTCTACTGTCCTGTCCTGGGTGGTATCTGGCTGTTCTTTCCTCCCTAACCCTAACTAAGTAGGCTCTCTGGGTTGGAAACAGAGAAATTGGGAGAAACAACTACCCCCTCTTCCACTCCTTTCCCAGGTGCCAGCTACTTTGCCACAGGAGCTCTGGGTGCCTTGGTCCCCTTGGACCAAGGGCAGCTAGAACTTGGACTCCCAGCCTGAAGCCAGGAAGGGAGGTGGGGTGAAGGGGGCAAGGTGGCACCCAGGCCTTTTGGGACCTCCTGCTAAAACCCCACCTTTATCTGCTGCACTACCGTCTCCCAGGCCCAGCAATTACCCCCACCACTAAGCCCCAACCCCTCACCCCTCTGTAGGTCAGAGCTCACCCCTCCCCACCCAGGAAAGGGTCTGGCCAGCTAGCTGGCTGGCTGACAGAGCTCCCAAGGGATCCCACCCCAACCCGGCCTCAGAGGGTCTGCAGGCTGAAGGGGTCCGAGCAAGGGGGAGCTACTGATGATGTGCACAGTCATTCTCTGCCTGGGCACTTCGGGGAGGCATGAGGGCTGCCTGGCCGGCTCTCTGGGTAGAGGGCAATGCCACTAAGCGCCAAGGGAGTTTCTGGCCTAACAGCAGATGTGTGGTGAGGGCACAGTGTGAGGTGCTAGAAAGCAACATAAAATAAAAAGCTGCTCTGATGGGGAAGGGAAGGCAGGGAAACTACAGAAGGACCTCAGCTCAGGCAGGAGAGTCGCAGAAAGGTGGAAGGTGGGGTCTGGCTAGGGATGCAGCAAGAGGCCATCCTGTCCCCTCTGGGACCCGGAGGCCAGGGGTGCAGCATAGTGGCCTCAGTTTGGGGCAGGCTGGCCCAGGGTCATAGCCTCAGGGCCAGGTGCTAAGAGGCCTGAGGGCCGAAAAGGGGGCCACAGAGCCTTCTAGGTAATACAAGCCAGTGGGGTATTGAGAGCCACTAGAGGTGTCCCTGGCTGTGTTGCTGTGGCTTTGTGGGTTCCCCATATTGGCATAAGGCTTTGGGGTGATGAGGTGGGAAGAACTGGTAGCCTGAGGGGTGTGGAACCCCCACAAGAACAGAGGGAGACGCTAGGCCAAGGCTTCTGAGGAAGGAAAATCCTGTCCTCTCACCATGTTAGTCAGAAAGGCAAGGCTGGGAGGAGCTGAATGAGGTGCAGGCCGCCGGAGGACTGTAAAAGAAATGGCAGTCTTTTCATGAGCCTGTTCATCTCGGGCACCCGGTGCTGTGCTTTCTGTGCCCGATGGAGACTGCCTGGGGCCGCGGCTCTGTGGGAGTCCATGGAGCACAGCACCAGGAGGACCCCAAGGGCACAGCTCCTTGAGCACTAGACTCGATTTCCTCACCTCCCTTCCTACAGGGGTCCCAGCCTGGCCCCAGGACATGGCACACTTCTGGTTTGCTGTGGGATGTCAAAGATGGCTGCAGCCTCTCCATCCAGCATGGAGCCCTAAGCCTGGAACCTGATGAAATTGCTGCTTCTCTGCCATTCCTGACCTATGGAAATGACAACTTCATACGGTTCAACCTCCTACTTCTTCCTTCTTTCCACCCACTGGCCAGCCCACCTCGGTGTGGAGGCCGCCTGGGGGGGCTGGAGGTGGGCCAGCCAGGGTGGTCTGGGCCGTGGGTGGTCCTGCCATGGGGGGAGGAAGGGGGAGACTCTGGTGTCCCTGCCTGGTGTGCAGGGCCACACAGACACTGGGGGTTGGGGGGGGCGTCCTGCTTTCCAAGTGCCATCAGTCTCCCTGGAACAGGAAAGGCTGGTTTCGCTCTAACCACCATCTCTCAGAGACAGCCTCCTGGAAGGCTGACAGGCTGCTTGACTCTTCTTGGCACCGGTACCAGGGACTCAACCACAAGTAACAGCATGAAGGGGGCCTGTCGAAAGCTGGCGGCTCACTGCCAACACAGCCACGGGCGGGCTGCTGTTCCTGCCTCTGCTGCTCCCCCTTCTGAAGGGGCCCTGGCCCTTTCCACTGCACCGGGCACGAGGTAGAGCCCGGGCTGCATCTGCTACTATTTACAGAGCACCAACTCCATGCCACGCCCGGTGCTGCGGGCTGGGGGTACACAAGAGAGAAGATCCCTATGCTCCAGAGTGTCACAGATTAAACAAATGAATCATGCAGAGGGATAGGCTGGCAAGTGCTACAGGGAAAACTAACCAGCGGGGAAAGGAAGGGGAAGGCGCAGGACTCGAGTTCCTGTCCTCTCCTGAGTCTCAGTTTCTTTATCTGTAAAATGGGTACTAGCAGCACAGCTGGAAAAAGGGTGATGGAGGAGAGGTCTGGGCACAGAAGGCTGTCCCACAGCAGTAACAAACTGGCTAAAATGTCCACGTGAAAAACACCAGATCTTGATCGTCCACAACAACAGAGGAATTGGCTGATTGGCTGATACTGCCAGTGTCATGGGCCCCTAGTGATGTCCAGGTGTTTGGGGCCAGCTTCATGCACACGGAACTTGCACAGGAAGCTTCTGCACAAGGCAAATCTCACGGCTGCAAGGTCAGGGTCAGGCCAGGCAGGGGCTGGACACACTCTGGGAACACTGAGGAGAGGCCTTCAAGGGCAGGTGTGCAGGGACAGGTGGAGTCTGGCTGGCTGAGAGAGGAAAGGGGAGTGGGTTCCAGTGGAGGGCAGAGTCTGGCAGGCCCAGAGGGCTCTGTTGGTGGTGGTCGAGGTGGTCACAGAAGCCCAGAGGCCTCATCATCGTGGATATGAAAGTCCCTTGCCTTTCCCTGCTCCCTGCGGACACCAGGCTGCTCTCCCACTCTGCCTGCTTTGGATGCTGACTCCTCTTTTCCTCCATCTGGAAACTCACGCTGTGCTTCAGGGGTGAGCTTGGTGGATGGGCTCCCTAGTTCTCTGGACAGAGCCAAGGCTCCCAATGGCCTTCAACATCCTGCTGCCCCAGCCCCCATCACCAGCTCCCCTTTGCCGGTCTTTGCTCTTCACTAGTCTGGGAGCTTTTGGGAGGGAGGGCAACAACTAGCTCAGAGGGTGGCACAGATGCGGCGTCTGGTAAGTGTTCGCTCCATCAATGAGCGAACAAACACACCTGAGTAACGGAGGCCTGAAAGACAGGCGGGGGCAGGCCAAAGGTGCCTGAAGCCAGCCACCGATGTTCTCACCGGGGGACCACAATACCCCCAGTCTGGCCTGAGTTCTGAGACTGACTTGGCCACAGATGCTGTCACTGTCTGGCCTCCAGCAGAGCCTGGTTGACAGGGCTGAGCTCTCAGCCTGCTGAGATCAAAGGTGCTCTTCGGTTGCAGCAGAAACGGGCTGGGTTGGTGAAGCTCTGCTTCATACTCTTCTGGAAGCCTCCATGCTGGGATAAGAAGGGAAGTTCTCCCTTCACTGCTCGGGCAGTTCTGCTGTCCACAGTGCCCAGAATCGAGCCTGGATCAGAGCAGGCATTTGAAAAACGTGGGTCAAGTGAATGAATGAAATATAAGAAGGAATGAATGACCAGTCCTTTCACATGTGGTTTGTGGATAGCATTGCTGCGCTCAAGGTCCCAGTGTGCCTCAGCTAAGAGCTGAGGGTGGTGTCGTGAGCCCAGGCACATTGCCCCAGCCTGCAGGCTCTGCTCTACCCCGTCACATCGCCCCCACCCATAATGGGGGCAGCAGCCCAGCCTCCCTGAGCACAAACCACAAATCCTCCCGGTGTGCGGCTTGGCTCTGTTGTCACATTTGGTGCTTCTACTCCCTGGGGTCTGGAGGAGCAAGCCACCTGGGGTCCACATCCCTCTCACATCCTCAGACCTCCCTGTGTGCCCTGCCAGCCCTTGGGAGCCTACAGGATGGGACAGGGAGGCCAGGTCCCCTCCAAAGCGTGCTGGTGCCTGGATTTAGAAGCTGCAGCCTCAGGCTCCTGGCGTCCGTTTGTCTTGGCTCTCAGGAGGGTACGTGCTGGGGAGGTGCAGGGGCCGTGGGGGAGGTGGCTGGGTCCTTGATGCAGGCCCTGAGTCTACAGAGGGCTGCAGGGGCACAGGGTGGAGTGTACCGGCTGCAAGTCTTCTCCATTAGGCGTCATGGTCTGGTGCCAAGGGCCTGCTTGGGAATCCACAGGGTGAAGACCTGCTCGTTTCCCGCCCAGCCAGGGCCCACAAAGCGACCCCCTGGAGGCAGGCAACGGCCACCGGAGCAGAGGGAAGTGGCAGGGATGGAGCATTTCCCCAGCTGCCAGGTCACCTCGCTGTCCTCCTCTGGGTGTGGAGGGGTGGGAAGGAACAGAAACACCCTTGTGGTAAGTCTGGCACTGCCCAACACATGGCCTTCCAACTGGCTCTTCCTAGGAAAACAGACCCACTGCTGCTTCGCCAAGCTGGAAACCCCAGGGGGCACTGGTAGGCCGGGCACTGGGGAGGGCGGACGTGTCCCCATCGCCTGAACTGGGAGCCACCAGCTTCCTTCCTGGCCTCGAGGCCTTGCCCTCTGGCTAAGTCTGAATATGAGGTCACAGGACATCCTCCCCAAAAGCGGGTAGGGGAGGGAGAGCCTGGGGTAGACAGCAGTGTCCACTTGCATGGGCCCATGGCCGTGTGTGTGGCTGCCTCTGGCTGTGGCCCCATGAGCAGGACCTGAGTCCTGCTGCCCACATGCTAAGGCCTCCTTGGGTTGGAAAACCAGCAGCCATCAGTGGCCTCGTGGGTCCGCTGAGAACATGACAGGTTCTGGAGTCACCTGGGCCTGGGGCAAATTCTAGCTCAGCATCCCAGCTGACTATGCACTTGGGGTGGGAAGGTCACTTGGCCTCCTAGAGTGTCAGGCTCCTCATTTGTGAAATGGAGCTATGCCAGCCAGGCCGGGCTGGCTCAGGGAAGGAGGGAGGAAGCTGAGATCCACCCCTTGGGATGCTCAGGGAGAGTGCTCCTGTGTCCCCACTCTGCTCCATCTTCCCCCATTTCCAGGCACCCGAGGCCCTCTCAGCCTCTCAGTGTCCACGCAGGGCAGAGAAAGGGCAGGGCTGTGCCCTACAGCCGCCCCCTCCCCCTTACCTTGCTGGTGGCAGTGGCCGCTGAGCCGGGCAGCACAGGTGTGTTGGTGACCTGCACGTTCAGGTAATTATTGTCGATGAGCGGCCAGGCGCCCTGCACCTTGCAGGTCTGGAAGCGGTCTGTGAAAGTCCTGAGGTGCGGGTCCCCGAAGAGGCCACAGTGCGTGTAGTTGGGGGTGGCTGAATGCTTGTGAAAGCTCTTCTCATAATGGCAGATCTCGGGGCTGTCCGAGCGCTCCTGGCTGTCTCCGGCTGGTGGGAGCGTGCGCAGGCGTGGCTGCGAGGTGGGGCCATCCTTGGAGCAGTTGTGCTGGCTCATGAGGTCCTCTATGCCATGGACGGCCGAGTGGTAGGCCAGGTCACCCCGGCAGGTGCGGGCTGTCCGCCGTGTGCACAGGGCGTAGCTGCGCAAGGCTGCGCAGAACTCAGGGGTGTCGTCCGAGGCTGGGGCGTGGCTGCCCGACGTGGCGCTCCAGAACTCAGAGTTGCACTTGAGGATCTTGCACGGGGAGGTGGCTGAGGAGAAAGGAATGAACAGCCTGTCTGGGTGCAGTCTGGCAACTCCAGCCTCTGCTACCATCTGTGGGGCAGGGGAGCAGCCACACGTCGCACGAGGACATCTCATCTAGGGCAGAGCCACCCACGCCACACACAGATGGTGAAAAACTTCCTGCAAGTGGTAGGAAAAGGGGTCCTTTTACCCAGCCCATAGCGACCCCAAGCGGACAGGCAGGCTGAAAGGGAAGTGGTCACTGTTTGAGGGTAGCAGGACTTTGGAAGCTGACAGGCCACCCCGGGGCCTTTGACATTTATATACACTTTCATGGCCATCCCCAAGAATTTTGGCTAAAGCAACAGGAATCTGGCAGGGAATTAGCCCCACTATTAAATGTGTCCCTAGTCCTGGTACTGTATGACCTTATATAAATGATCTCCTGTCTTTGTGCCTTGTTATACTTATCTGGAAGATGGGATAATGTGTGTGAAGTGATTTATCACATATAAAGGACTTAGTCTGGCCCCAGCATTCATAGCCAAAACTCAGTGAATGTTGCCTGGTATGAGTGCTCCATTAGCCCTCGCCATAGAGGAGCTGGCTTCCCTCAGGCTCACCGTAGCCCCCATCCTTCTCTGTCCTGCTCGGAGAAGCAAGCTGAGAAGCAACCGAGAGTAGTAACCTTGGATCCCTCACAAGCTTTGAGACTTTAGTGACAATTAGCCAAAATGACCATGCCCCAGAACTATGGCTTTAACACACCTAATCTTCTCAACACATAGAACCTGCCCTTTTCTGGCCTTCCTCTGCACAGCCCATAGTGACCACAAGTGGCTAGGCACACACACCTGCAGCAGAAGTTTCTACATGGATTCCAGGAGAAAGGGGCCAGCAGACCAGCTGGGAGATCCAGCCTCTGGCGTCACAGCCCAGTGCTGGCCGGGGTGGTCTCCAGGGGGGAAAGGGAGCCTCAGCACTCCTGTCTAGGCCACTAACTTGGCCTGTGACCTTAGAAAAGTCAGTTTGTTTCTCTGGTGCTGGTTTTACCTATAAAATTGAGTTGCACATAAAACCAAAAACAGACATATTTGAGGGCAGGCTAACACAAGCACAAGTACCCACCTATCCCAGCACCTTGTGTGAACCCAGTCTGCACTGTGCAGCCCTGGACCTGGGTGATCTCTCCCGCCTCTGCAGGTGGGTGGGCACCATTCTACTGGAGCATAAGTCACCTTCCCAGGTCACAGACCTGAGCATGGGGGAAGTCAGTGCTCATTTGAAATTTGGGCTCTCCCCCTCATGTGACCTGTGTTTGCCATACTGCCAGTAACAAGGTAATTTTGGGAGATACCTAAGTGAACACTTTGTCTTTTAATTTGAGAAGTCATACCTTTATTTAAATGTGCATTAAGAAAAAAAATTGCTGGGTATGGTGGCTCATGCCTGTAATCCCAGCACTTTTTGGGAGGCCAAGGCAGGCAGATCATGTGAGGTCAGGAGTTCGAGACCAGCTGGGCCAACACGGCGAAACCCCATCTCTACCAAAAATACAAAAATTAGCTGAGCCTGGTGGCATGCGTCTGTAATCCCAGCTACTCAGGAGGCTGAGGCACGAGAACTGCTTGAACCCGGGAGGCAGAGGTTGCAGTGAGCTGAGATGGTGCCACTGTACCCCAGCCTGGGAGACAGAGCAAGACTCCATCTCAAAAAAAAAAAATTGATGTAAGAGCTACAGATTTTCCATTTTATTAGCTTTATTTAAATTAAAGTATGCTGACTTAAAGGGTCAGGTTAGGTAAATGACAGTCAGGTGGTAACTGCTTGATATGGTTTGGCTGTGTCCCCACCCAAATCTCACCTTGAATTGTAGTAATCTCCACATGTCAAGGGTGGGGCCAGGTAGAGATAACTGAATCAGGAGGCCATTTCCCCCATACTGTTCTGGTGGTAGTGAATAAGTCTCACGAGATCTGATGGTTTTACAAATGGGAGTTCCCCTGCACGTGCTCTCTTGCCTGCCGCCATGTAAGATGTGCCTTTGCTTCTCCTTTGCCTTCTGCCATGATTGTAAGGCCTCCCCAGCCATGTGGAACTGTGAGTCCATTAAACCTCTTTCCTTTATAAATTACCCAGTCTTGGGTATGTCTTTATCAGCAGTGTGAGAACAGACTAATACACCACTATAAAGGGGTGCTATGGCAGATATGTGGGGAGCACTGGTGAGATCCCCCCATGTAGTCTTCCTCCCACACAGGTGTGCTCCTGAGGACAGGTCTCCCTCCCAAGGCAATGAGAAGATTCTCTTGCTCTGTTGTCTTCACGTCTCCTTTACCTGTACAAGATGTGGAAGGGCCCAACCTACCTGTAGGCTTCGAAATGTTGGTGTGGTCTGTGTGGGACAAGGTAGCTTCCTTGCTGCCCCCTGATAAAGCCAGTACAGGAGGTGAGTGGGGTGGGGTGTATGGGGAGGGAGTACTATGCAGAACAAACGTTTGGAGGGACCCAGCGCACAGGAACTGACTGGTGCAGCGGCCTGCACACAATGCCTGTCCCGGCAGCCTCATTAATTCCAGGAGCCGGGTGTGCTGACCTGACATTCTGCCTCCTCAGAATCATGCAGATGTGGGCATCAGAGAAAATCAAGCGGAAGGAACACTGGTCTCCTATTAACCGATGGCCACGCTCAGGCTCTGGTTTACCTCTGGCCCTGTGACCAAAGTAGAAAAAGGACACTGCCTGTCCCTTTAGAGCAGGCCCCACTGCAACACAAGCAGGAGCTGTGCTGTGCTCTGACTCTCCACCAGGAAGGAATCTGGTAGAACCTTGGAGAGCAGGGACTGTGAAGTCCCAGCTGGCTGGCTCTGTCCCAGGTCCGGCGCTGCAGGCGGTACAGGCCTCCCCCATTGCATCTTCCCGGTGCAACTGCCATCCCCAGCTCAGGGGAAAGCTGGGCTCTGCTGGGCTGACTTCTTGCCCAAGTCTCACTTTGAGGAAGTGAGCCAGGGCAGGACATGAATCCAGCCATTGGACCTGTGAGCTCATGCCCCTGCAGCCACACATCATCACACAGCCTCATTAGCACACTCCCGATTCCCTCCACCACGGGTGGGCTCCAGCCTCTCCTGCAAGACCCATCTTATGACACTGTGCTCCCACCAGCCTCCTGGCAGGGTCAGACCGGCGCCCAGGTGTGGCTCTACACTCCAAATGGGCAACTCTGCAGACTCCTGAATTTTAAGTGGACTGGCTCTGTGATCGGGATCTGCTATCTCCACAGCCTTCAAAACCGTTCTCAGAGCAGCACCCCAGTTACAGAACTCTAGGGTGTGTGGGGAATTCATGACAGAAATCCTACCCAGGTACTCCGGAAAGGGGTCCCTCACACGCTCCAGGGCTGTGGAGTGGGATCTGGTAGCCCCAGATGAGGCTGTACTGGGTGGCCTGGGACCCAGTTCAGCAGGCCCCAGCGGGCCAGGGCTTCTGCAATTCTACCAAGTTCCCAGGAGAGGCCCATGCTGTTGGTCCGCGACCCACTTTGAGTAGTGAGGCTTCAGAGTTGGTTCACCTTCTTTTCAGCATTCACAAGGGGCCAGGCTAGAGCCTGATGGAGTCCGGCCAGCCTGGAGTGTGTGAAGGCGCATTTCCCCAGGATGGGGAGGTGGCTGGTGGCGAAGGTTCAGAGAAGGGGGCTGCAGGCAGAGGGGTGGTGAGAGGCAGACAGCCCCCCAGGAGCAGACAGCCCCCCAGGAGCAAACAGCAGGGATGTGGCTGCCTTAGCCCTGATGCAGAGCGGCTAAGAAGCGCCTGAGACAAGGCCCTTTCACTTCTCCATTCCACATGGGCACCTTCTCCCGTTCCTCTCCTCCTCCCAGAGCCCACCCACTCTAAGAACAAGACCACCTCTCACCCAGCAGGCGTAGCTGTCTGCCTGCCACTCAAAGATGGTGGCAGAGGTCACTCTCTGGAACCCTTGCACCCAGGAACCAGGGTCCCCCTCTCCCCCACTCCTCTGTAGGCTTCAGGATCCTGGTGGTGGGGTGAGCTCCTTGCCTCACTATTCCCTCCAAGTTCTGCCAGCCCCAGCTCTGGGTGGGCTGGAGGCCAGCACAGGCCCTGAAGGGAGGTGTCTGGTTCAAAGTCCCACTCTGTCCCTTTCCAGTAGTTTCAGGAACTTGACTCAGCCTCAGTTTCCTTAACTGTCAAGTAGAGACTGTGTCCACCTTAAAGCGTCGCTGAGGATATGAAGAGATGTACATGGCGTGTCTTGAGCCCCAGGGGCATCCAACAAACAGGGTCCCCTACAAAGGCCACAGTGAGGGATAATGCTTGCAGCCCTGGGAGGTCAGAGGTTAGAAGTCATGGGCTTCTGGGACGGGAAGGGCACTGGAGGGAGCCTCCCCTCCCTGAAGCTCCAGCAGACGTGGCATCTCTCCTCTTCCCTCCTTCCCCAGGGTAGGCCCTGCTGGCACTCACTCTCAGGGCACAGTGGATTCCACCTGGATCCAGGTCCCCCAACTCCTGGCAGCTCCTTCAATCCACTGACTACCCAGGATCAGTCAACGGTCATGACTGTCGAGGGGGCCTCGCTTCCCACGGGCACCAGGTGGCTTTACCCCACTGCCTCACTCACCCCCAGGGAGAGCGCTATAGACTGAACTTTGTCCCCCTAAATGTGTAGGTTGAAGTCCTAACCCCTTATGGGATGACATTTGGGAGGTAATTAGGTTTAGATGAGGTCATGAGAGTGGAGCCCCCATGACAGGGTTGGTACCCTTAAAATAAAGACACTTGGAAGAACGCTAAGCATTCTCTCTCCCTGCCCCCCTCCCACCTCCTGCCATGTGAGGATATAATGAGAAATCCACAGTCTGAGAGCCGGGAGGAGGGCCCTCTCTCCAGAACCGGACTATGCTGGTACCGGATCTAGGACTTCCCACCTCCAGAACGCTGAGAAAATAAATGTCCGTTGTTTAAGCCTCCTAGGCTGGGGTATTTTCTTATGGTGGCCAAGCTGAAGAGACAGTCATAGAGGGAAACTTGGCCGCCTCCCTCCTCTCCTTCCTGCACCCTCCCAAGTCACCTCTGCGGAAGCTGCCAGTATCAGTGGAGACATTTGTTTGGCCAGAGACCAAAGGACCAGATTGACTTAACTTCACCTACCCCATTTTCCCATTTCCCGACAAGGACGTGTTTTCGCCCAGGGATTGCTCAGGCCTGGGATGATTCCCTTGGCTCTTCAGAGGGAGGGACTAGGGGGTGGCACATCGAGCTCTCATACCTCTGCTGGGAGACTTCTGTGCCCCACAGCCTGTGTGGTCCAGTCTCCACGTCCTTGCTCCTGACAGAGAGCACTTGGTTTCCCGCCTGTCACAACCCCTTCCTTCCCCAAGTTTTCACGGCATCCTAAAATGCCTCTTCTGCTGAGACATTTTCTGGGAAAAGATGCAGTCAGAAACTGGGTTCTGAAGCACAATTTCAACAGGTTTGCCTTTGTCCTTGTTAATGAGTAAATGAAGAGACCTTGGATTCTATATGAGAATGAAAAATAAGGATACCTGCAATTTCCCCACCCAGAGAGAACTGGGGAGAATTCAGTGTTTCCAGGCAACAGGTGAGATGTTCTCATGGGGCAGTGCCCAGTGGGAGGGTCTCACTGCAGCGGTGGACCTTACTGTGGTGGGGCAGAGCATCGAGATAAACTCCAGCTCCTCCACTCCAGAGCTGTGTGACTGTGGGCAAATTCCCTGACCGTTCTGAGCTACAGAGATGCATGGGCACCTCAATGTTAAAGGGACTGCAGGCACTAATGTGAGCAAAGCCGGGAGACTTGGGAAGGAAGCTCTGTGACAGCCAGTTTTGTGTTTAATCACAATTTATGGGAGAAGCTGAGCTTAACAGCTATTGTGTATCGAGCATTTACTGTGTGCTAGACATTACATATGTCTCCTTAAACCCTTAATACAGACCCAGGACTAACTTATTATCCTCATTCAACAGACAGGGAAACTGAGGCCTAGAGGCATTAAATAGCTCCCCCGCAACCCCACCCCCAGGTACCCTGAATGGGGCAAGGTGCAAACCACAGCCCTCAGCCCCCAAGCTGTGTTCTCCTCCTCCTTCACACCTCTCAGATTTCCACACACTCCATACCTGGCAACACATAGGTGCTGCAGGGCCACAAAAAATGAACAAAGTCAAGAGTTCTGCCCTTGGGGCCTCACTGGGGAAGAGGCTGTGCACCTAGGACCGCATAGGGAGGTGGGGTAGGTACATGGGCTAAGCCTCACCTCAGAAAACAAAACACGATCATGATAATAAAATACCCTGCGCTCCCGGGGCCTGTGCAGGTGACACATTGCTTTCCTGTTGGATCCTCGCTACTGCCCTGATTAGAGGGTAGGAATTTTTATTTTCATTTTGCAGATGCAAACATGGAGGCTTCGAGCGGGAGCAGGCCTGGGTCACACAAGTGGAAGGGCTGGGGCTGAGATGGGCAGGCTTGGAGCTATTTCTATGCTTTTCAAAACGCCTATGCCACAAGTTCCTCCTCAGGACACCAGCTGAGACTGACCCAGCTCCCCCAAGGCCCAAAAGCATGATGTGGGTCTCCTATGCAGCCACAGACCCATCTGGTCTCAGGGCGGTAACCAGACGCCTCATCAATTCTGGGCCCTCCCTGCACAAAGGCCTGTGCGGAGCCTACCAGGAGCAGAGGCTGCTGCCAACTGACCCATCCCGATTTCCTGGGTTTCCCAGGTGCCCCAAACTCTCAGGGAACTTGGATCCAGCTCTGCAGATCTTCCTAAGAGTTTAAGAGGCTTCCTTTCTTCCAAAGCTCAAGGGAATGACTTGGAAAAGGTCACTGACAGTGACCAGCTGGGACAGAATAAAGGGTGCCTGTTCCCCTGTGCCATCTCTCCATGTGGAAAGGCAGCTCTCTGGGAACCATGGGTCCCAGAAATGTGTGTGTGGGGCCTCATTTCCCATGCGAGGGGCTGGGCAGTCCCCACGGGCAGTGACTGGAGTGAGGGGCCCTGACCTCCATGGTCATCCAATCACCTTGCCTCCAATGCACTAAATCACCAACTACAGCTCCCCACCAGAGGTCAGGGACCTGAATGAAACCTGGTCCGGCATCAAAAGCAATAGCTTGGTATCACCTGCCAAAGAGATCTCAGAGGGGCTGATTTTTATGTGCTGTATCTTTATAAAAAGTAAAAGACCCCAATTCCAGGCAATAAACCTTAGACTTTTCTGATGCAAATGTCCATGGAAAGAAGGAAGGAAAGTTTGAGAGCTGAAAAATAGATCTCACAGCAACTCCTGCAAGCGGAAGAGGAAACCTGCTTTTCAGAGCAAGCCACGCTGAACACAGAGCCAGCTGCCCCGCAGAGGGTGAGCTGAGCACACCTGCCTAGTACTGCAGTCCAGAAAGTGGCCCCTTCTAGCGCTGGAGCCGCCTCTTGATGGATCCAGGACAGCCAATACACACAGAACCAGCGGACTGAAAAACCTAAGAAGCTTCCTGAGCTTCCATTTCTACCCCAGCCACTGAGTGTGTCCTTGGGCAGGGGTCGCCCTCCGGCCCCTTGTTAAGCTTTGCAACCTGGGGTTTGACCTCAGAGACACAGACACAGAGCTTTATGCCCCTTACAAGCATATTATGTGGTATTATGTGCACTGCATGTTTTGTTTTGACCCAGGACTCTTGAGGTCTTGAACTTTCAGGATTAGCTACGGTGGGGCAAACAGGAGAATCCAGAAGCCTACAAAGACAGTGGTCTGGCGCTCTCCAGATCCAACAACAGAAAGCCCCTAAATTTGTCCCGGAGCCCCATGGGGTGAGGGACTCGGCTCAAGGGGTGATGCCCAGGCAATGCCTAGAAGACAGAGTGGCTCTCAGACCCGATGGGGGTGGGGTGGGCCCTTGGTGCTCAGGTCGGGACCCCTGGCAACCATCTGACCCATTTGCTCCTGACTCGAGCAATCCAGGCCAGAGCTCATGGCTTCTCTGTGCAATCAAATTTATCAAAGAGCCCTAACAATCACTTTGTGACCAAAAACAATGGTTACTTTTCAAGGCACGCCATGGAATTTTAGAACCTGGGAGCCTGTGGATGCCAGAGGTCACTGGTTTACGCAGCAGGAAATCTCCCTGCAGCACTCCTGCCAGGGCAGGGCTGGCCCCTCCTGCTCTGGACAGCTCCGGCTGTGGATGCATACTGCGGCATCTCAGGGACTTCCCCTGGCCCTTGTCTAGAGTCACATAGGAAAGGGTAAAGTAGGGTAGCTTTGTGATTGTCGAGGATGGCCCCTCAGCTTCCCGGCGCCACCTTCTGGGTCCCTCCAGCTGCTCCTCTCTTTGGCTGTCACTGGACTGTCAGTGTCACCCATCTGCCCTTGCACAGCTCAGGTTCCTCTAGGAGGTGGCTGCTGAGCGGCCTCTTCCCCACTTGCATGTCAATCTCCTGAGGGCTGGGGACCCCCATCTTTGTCCTGGTGTCCATACTCCATACCCAAAGTCTATCAGGAGATTTACTTATTTTTTGACATAGAGTTGCTCTGTCACCCAGGCTGGTGTGCAGTGGTGCCATCTTGGCTCACTGCAACCTCCACCTCCCAGGTTGAAGCAATTCTCCTGCCTCAGCCTCTCGAGTAGCTGGGATTACAGGCGTCCACCACCACGCCTAGCTAATTTTTATACTTTAGTAGAGATGGGGTTTCCATGTTGCCCAGACTCGGTCTTGAACTCCTGAGCTCAGGTGATCCACCTGCCTCGGCCTCCCAGAATGCTGGGATTACCGGCGTGAGCCACCATTCCTGGCCCCCTATCAGAGATTTGATGCCTTTTTAAACCTCCCACCCAGGACCTTGTGCCTGGGAGATGCACTTGCCCCACAACCCACATAAACGTATGTAGGTGACATTTCACTCTTTTGGGGAGGTGGGCTCCAGACTGCCTTCCTTGTGGACTGAGATAAAGTAGACAGAAAGAAAAATCACAGCCACACAGCACGTCTGACTTAGTTCTTTTCCTTTCAATAACAACCTAGCACCTCTGAGAATCAGAAAGATAGGGCAGGGGGCTTGGAGCACCAGCTGCACCAACGCAGGCAGGATGAAAATATTTATGCACCAATGAGGCTCTAGCTGCTTTCAGAGACCTCCTTTGAACTGTTAATCAAGCCCAATCTTTCAGAATAATAGCCTGATTATTACTGCCCTGTTTGCATGACAAAGAAGCCCAATAAGACTTATTTTGCAGTGCACAAAAGGGTGTGAAGGATCGACCCTGAGAAAGGAGTCCTAGGAATGCAGTGAGCCGCTGCAGAGCCTGAACCCAGGAATAAAGACAATGCAATTTGCCACCAAGAAAAGCTCAATAGACCAATAAATTACCCGCGTGCAAAGGGATTAGATCAGGTTTCAGTTACTGTGTAGGAGGGGTGGGGTGAGCCGGAGAGGGAAAAGACCTGCCCTCTCTTAAAGGGGTAAGGCTCATTTTGAGTGCAAGCCCCAGGGTCAAGCTGTTTCTGTCTAACTCTGTGGCCTGCGTGGGAACTGCCTGAGTTCAATTACTTGCTCCAAGTTCTGGACCCTTGTATGTGCCGGGCACTGTGATTAATGCTGTTTCTGGAACAAACCCCAGTTAATCTCTGTGCTCAGGTAGGGTCAATCACATAAACTTCTAGAACACAAAGCAAACATGTTTCATCTGAACACTTAACAGCAACAAAGGTTTAAGAATGGAAGTATGAGAGGGTATCAGGGAAGCAGCGTTTCAACGAGGTTCTGAATTTGACGGGTGATGCAGGGCAAAGATCCGACAACAGGGGCCTCCAGAACAATTGAGCTTGGCAGGAGGTGACATGCTGGCTGGTCAGAGTGTAGTCAGGAGTTTGGGGTCAGACACAGAAACCTAGAGTGCCACCTGTGCCCATTAGGAAGCAAATGTCACTCAGCCTCAAACCACTTTGCTCTGTGGTGCAGGGATTCTGCAAACCCCATCTCTTTCGTCGCTGGGTTCCCTGTTAAATTTCCCCATGAGGAGACACTAGATAGAGAAGGGAAGATGGGAGGCAGGAGACAGGTTTACCTGCCATCCCCAAGGCTGTTTCTCCCACCACTGCCCAGCAACGGCCCTTCTTCCCCATCAGGGTCCCGGGCCCTCCTCCACGCTTGCCTTCCTTCTGTCCCTCTGGCTGCAGGGGTTGAAACTGCTTCCGCCACTCTCTGTCTTAGTGGCTTCTCTTTGCCCTTTCAGTCTTCCCATGCCCGTAACAATGTCCTACATGAAGTTCCCTCTGCGGAAACATCCCGGGTGGGTTTTGCTTTTCTGATTGGACCCTGGCACGCCAGCCTAAGGATTTCTACCTGTTTCCAATAGATGGCAGGGAGCCCCTGAAGCATTTTCAGTGAGCACCCAGGGCATGATCAGAACACTATTTTAGGAAGCAGTGTAACTGAAGAGGCGATGGCTTCCATTAGGATGGAGGCAGGCGGAGGGAAGGGAGGGAGAGCAGTTTAAAAGAGAAATCACTGCCAGTGCCTGTGGAGACACTAGCCTTGAAGCCTCAGACCTCCCATGTCCCCTTCCTCACTGTCCACCTCACCTGAGCAGCAGATGCTGAGATGCCCTTCTTAGCAACATGCCACGTCTCCCGTTCAAAGGAGGCGGAGGAGGGAGCACTGAGCCAGGGGGCCGGCCAGTTCACACCCACTGAGACTCAAGCTGCCACCCCTCTCCACCCTCTCCTGTCCTTTGTGCCTCAGTGCTGGATCTCACAGGGGACAGTAACAGACGGACCTACCACCCACATGTGGCAAACTCTGGCCAGAGCAGTATTCAGGAGTCTTCTTGAGTTGAGATGTCTGAGGCTGCCTGTTTGTGTCACTCCTGCAGGAATTTCACTCTGTCATCCTGGTGTAAACATCCAGGTGTTTGGCATCAGATACCGAAAGGAACACACCCAGGTGAGCGCTGGATTTTTCACCAGGTGCAGTAGACCCTACCTTTAACCTACAAGCAGCCAGAATGTGTCACCTTTTCTAAAAGGCATTCCTCCCTGAGTCTAGCTCAAGAATGTCCCAGGGAACCTGTGACTCCAATGTGGCTCCACCCTTTGAATCCACTGACAATTTTCTAGGAGGTTTGCTCTAGAAACCAGCCACAGGAGAAAGAGGGAGCTTCTCAGAGAACCTTAGTTAACTGTGGAGGTGGCGGGGGGGTGGTCAGTTCCGGTGCTGGGGTCGTGGAGGGGTAACTCACAGCCACATAAGCAAGGGCAAAAGTGGCCGAATGCCACTCACGGAGCTCAGGCAGGAGGTACTGCCTGTGTCACATCCAGCCAGGGCTGCTCTGCCCCAGCCTCACTCATACCAAGTGGCTGCACGAAACCACACTGTGTGCCAAGGAAAACGGTACACTTCAGCTTTCCAAACTGCCCTTCCATCCCTCAGTTCCTCCTGGGGCCACGTGGAGGCAGACCACGGGCAAGTAGGATGGTGTGAGAGTGTGGTGTTCACCCTCTGGCCCAAGGCCACAAACAGCCTGAGTGGGGGGCTGATAGCTTCTCTAGGCAAGAGGGGCCCTAGGCCGGCAAGAGCTGGACACAGGATTGCATGCCAGCACCATCCCGTCTCAGGGCAGAGTTAGATAAGCTACTCCGAGTTCCACAAGGTAGGTGATTATAGGCGGACATAACTTTCCAGATGTAAATAATGCTTGCAGGTGAGCACTTTGGTCCTCCAGCTTTGAAGCATAACTCCTTTTCCTGAGTCTAGGGCTGGCGCTGCCTCTAGTGACCCTGGGCTCCTCCGCTTAGCCTGCGGGTCTAAATGCCTTTGAAGTGGTTTTTCTCCTTCAATGCTGCCGGCAGGCAGGCCTTCCTCCTTCACCTTCTGTGTGCGGGGGAAATGCAAATGCATGCCAGCTGGGCTCCTGCCCAGCCTGTGCACACACATGTGTGGGTCTGTGTTCATGTGGCATTTCTTAGCACAGGGAGCAACAATGGGCTTCCTTCTGCGGGGACCTCGGTGCAGAGGCATCACTAATCGGTGTCTGGGTATTCTGCCGGCTGCAGTGAAATGGTGCACAAAATGAATAAATAGGCAAAACCCAACAGACATAAATCTGACTTGGGAAAATGTGCACAATGACAACTCTGCCAACTTGTCTTCCCGTGACTGGGTGGTATCGTCCTCTTTAGAATGCTATGCCATGGTGAGCAAGAGGCAGAGGGCCTTTGGGAGGAGGCAAAAATCCTAGATCCTTGGAAAATGCATATCCTCATCATACCCCCGAAGTCTATTTCTTCTCCCCCATCCCAAGTCTTCTTTACCACACAGTACAGAGTCCAATATACTACACGGTACGTTGCTTTTTTTTTGTTGTTGTTGTTTTGTTTTTTTTAAGATGGAGTCTTGCTCTGTTGCCCAGGCTGGAGTGCAGTGGTGTGATCTCGACTCACTGCAAGCTCCGCCTCCTGGGTTCAAACAATTCTTCTGCCTCAGCCTCCTGAGTAGCAGGGATTACAGGCACACGCCACAATGCCCAGCTAATTTTTTGTATTTTTTTTTCCAAGACCACAGGAAAGCCTGCTTTTGTTTTTACTGGAGGCTCAGGTGGCACATGACAGATCAGAAAATGGCTTCAGAGGTTGGGGGCCGGGAGAAAACAAAAATAAACTTGGGGAGGGAGGGAAGAAAAACAGGAGGGGTTAAGAGCTGGCTGGTTCCTTCTCAGCCTGAGTTAGGGGAGGGGGTGGGTGTCTCTGAACAGTAAGGATGGCTCCCTTCCTTCAACCCTTGATAAGGGAAGGAAAAAAAAGCAAAAGGCTGTTGCTTTGACTCTCCTGAGTCTCAAGGAAAAGGTGAAAAGATGGTGTTGTGATACCATGAATTGTGGAAAAGGGGGAGCAGGGTACTGGGTAGGGTACAAGTCAGTTGGAAAAACTGGTAGATACCAGATGGCAGCTCTGGGTGTCCTTTGAGTTGGAACCACTCCAGGATGGTGGTTGTGGGGTCTTCACTGTTGATAGGGGTGAGGTCTCGGGGGCTGCCCGGGGCGAGGGCCCGCTGCCGTCTCCGCTGGAAGTAGGGGCGGTTTCCTGGGCCTTGGGGCTCAGGGCGGGAACCACCAGCAGGCCCTTGGCTGGGCTTCCTCTCACCTTCCCCACCTTCCGTGGTAGGCTGCCGCGGCGGCCTGGGGCGGAAAGGCCTTCAGTACCTGGGCCGGAATTGGGGTCGGGAGACCCGCTCATCTCCCTGCTGTTGGTGCCCCTCCAATGGGGTTCTTTGGGTTCTACCCCGTCAGTGCCCTCTGCAGGCTGCTGCTGGTTGGGGGGCTGAGGGCCTCGTGCAAACCGCCGTCGGTAGAAGGGTGGTGGGCGCCGTCGTCTGGGCCGCTGCCCAGTCTTCAGCCCGCTCCCCTTCGCTGCTCGGTTCTGTCCCCCATGAAGGGATCTCTGCCACCATGCGTGGTGGGGCAACTGAGGGAGGCCGGGGGACGAATCGGCGGAACCTACGTCGGCTGGGGGCATAATGACTGCCCTTCACGGGCACCTCCCCAGGCCCGGTTACATTAGCGGCTTCTGTGCCCTTCTCTCCTTCCACGACATCAAATTCCACAGTCTGCCCATCGCCAACGCTGCGCAGAAACTTCCCGGGGTTCTTTTAATAGCTGTCTGGTGAACAAAAACATCTTCCTTGGTGTCATTCCTGTTGATGAATCCGTAACCATTCCGGACGTCGAACCACATGACAGTGCCCAGGACTCGGGTTGCCAGCACCTGCTTGTCCGCCTGACTCCGGCCGCGGGGGGCTGGGGGGCAGGGTGGGTGGGGGGCGCAGGGGCCAGGCGCCAAGGGGGTCCCTGCAGGGGGCCGAGGCGGCTCCGCCCCCACCGCCGCTGTCCACCCCACCGCCTGCTTTCTGCGACTCCCCTGCGGGCACTGGTACCACCACCGCTACCACCCCGGGCACCGTCGCCGCGGGGACGGCTGTCGCCACCGCTGCCGCCTCCACCTCGCTCATCCTGCCGGGTCCAGTACCGGCCCCCACCACCACAGCCGCCACCGCCCAGTTTTTTGTATTTTTGGTAGAGACAGGTTGGCCAGGCTGGTCTTAAACTCCTGACTTCAAGTGATCCACCCTCCTCGGCCTCCCAAAGTGCTGGGATTACAGGCGTGAGCCACCGAGCCTGGCACTACATGGCAAATTTAATGACCCATTTATCCAAAATCTGTGCATGGGAAAAGGGCAGGAGTCTGGGTTCTACTTCTGGCTCTGCCATGCAACTAGCTGTGTGTGCAATGTGGGGAAAACCTCTCCCACCCTGTGTTTTCTCGTCAGTGAAATGGGAATGATGATCCTCATGGGAAGGTCCTTAAGGCATTTAGCAGAAGGCTTGCTACACTGTGGCCACTCCATCAAAAGAGCTTTAAAAATTATTACTCTCCTTCAAATGATCCTACTTTGTAGAGAAGAATATAAAGGTAGTATATCTTGAAAGATGTTTGTGAAATGTTCACTAGTGACAGCTGTCTGTGGGAGGTTGGATTTTGGGTTATTTTTATTTTATTACTTATCCCGTTCAGCCTTCAGAGTTAAAAATGAGTACTGTTTTTATAACCAGAAAAAATTATTTTGGAAAAAAACTTGAGTATCTGGAAAAAGGAAAAAAAAAATCCTGTGGTCTTTGCCCATTGAGCAAAACCCAAAACAAACAGAAACGCACACAAAAACCCAAGGGCCCTGTAGTTCCCAGGACTATGTGGGTGTGCTTGGGGTGGGTGGAGAAAAGAAGGGCATATAGAAACAGAAATGAGGTTCCTGCTTTTATAAACAGAACTGGTGCTTTACAAGAGGACAAAAACGTTAAGGCCCATGAGGCACCAAGCCCAGGAGGTAGCTCAGGTGTCAGCAACCAAGGTAACAGGTGCCCCTGGCATCGGGGGTCTGCACTGGACCCCTGAAAATGGCACTGAGCTTGGAGTGGTAAAACTGGGCAGTGCCCAGAGCAATGCCTTAGAGCAGCAGGTGTGGTGGGGTGGTACATGGGGAGTCAAGGTGGGAGGAAAGAGGTGACCTAGGGCTTGAGGATGTACTTGAAGCCTTGGAAATGAGCTTGGGAAAAGTGGGGGACCAGGAGTCAGAAGCCCTCCCTTCTGATGCTCCAAAGCAGGCCATGAGAGGCCATGAGCTCCTGGGCAGGAGTTTCAGAGTGATTCATTTGGCACCATGGCGAGGATCGGGGGAGGCAGGCAGGTCCTAAGCCTGTCCACTGTTGCAATGGCAGCAAAGACAGAGGGAACAGGCAGGACCAGGAGGAGGAAGGACCCACAGCCCCAGGTGATTAGACTACATGGAGAGGCCCACTTCACATCCAGGACTTCACAGATCTGGACAGGGGAGTCCCTAACAGACACAGGCTAGGCATGAGTCCAGGGGACAGGAGAGGATAAAACTAGGGTTTTATCTAACTGTCCTGGTGTGCCAGGGACTGAGGATAGTTCTCAGGACATACAACCTCCAGTTTTAAAACTAGGAAAGTCCTGGGCAAACTGGGATAAGTTTGCTACCTTTGAAGAAATACTACCTTCAATTTAAGGCTAGTTGAATTTTTGCCAAGCAGCAAATAGCATGGCCCCCCTAACTGCTACTCAACCAACACCTAAAGCTGGGGTTCTCTGCCCAGTTCTAGGCCTCGCACATTCCACCAAAGACAAAATCTCTAACAGGAACTACACTCCCCTCAACAAATAAACCGGTCCCCACCTTCAGCCTCTTATCTTCCAAGGCCTCCTCTTCCCCATCTCATAGAGTGGCCTTATCTGTACCCACAGATCACCTCTCCCCAGCTCCCATCCTCTGAGCGCTGGAGTGACTACTAGCAATTTCTCCAACTTTGCAAAGACCTTTCCCTTCTTCAGATCACAAGACCGGAGATCCTTTCCCTTTCTCCTCAATTCACCCTCAGGGCATAGTGACTGACCATCTGTAGAATTTTATGTGTGTGCTCTCCCTAGAAGCCAGTGCTCTGTTCTGCAGATGCCTTCACACACTGGTTGCGAGCTGGCTAATTCTTGCCACTGAACATCAACTCCAAATTCACCTTTTAAAGCCTAACCCCAAAGTGATGGTACGAGAAGTAGGAGGGATTTGGGAAGTGATTAGGTCATGAGGGTGGAGCTTGCAAGAATGGGATTAGTGCTCTTATAAAAGGGACCCCACAGAGTATCCTCACTCCTACCCTGTGAGGACAGAGTTATAAGGCACCATCTACAAGTCAGACATCGAATCTGCCAGCACCTATTAGTCTTGGACTTTTCCGCCTTCAGAACTGTGAGCAATAAATGTCTGCCATGTACAAGCCACCCACTTATGGTATTTTGTTACAGCAGTCCAAACAAACTAAGACACTCTTGGGACACAAAGTCCTACTGGGAGAGCAACAGTGTGGTAAGCAGGCTGATCTGCTGATGCATTTTTGTTTGTTTGTCTTTGAGACAGAGTTTCATTCTGTCACCCAGGCTGGAGTGCAGCGGCGCAATCTCAGCTCACTGCAACCTCCACCTCCCGGGTTCAGGCGATTATCCTGCCTCAGCCTCCCGAGTAGCTGGGATTACAGGCTCGTGCCACCACACCCAGCTAATTTTTGTATTTTCAGTAGAGACGGGGTCTCGCTATGTTGGTCAGGCTGGTCTCTAACTCCTGACCTCAAGCAATCTACCCACCTTGGCCTATGAAAGTGCTGGGGTTACAGGCGTGAGCCACTGCGCTCAGCTGATGCATTTTTGAATAGCAGCTCTGATAGAAAGAGTCTCATTTCTATAGCCACACAGATGTGCCTGGATACTGCAGAGGGCCTTGGTCTCCTGAAACCTTAGTTACCCACCGAGGACTAACATTTCTAAAACAGCTGCAGTTTAAAAGTATAAAGGGAAGAAAGAAGGAACGAAGAAAGGCTGGAGTGCAACAGTTCTTAGAACAGCAATCCTCAAACTTGAGCATGCATCAGAGTTCCCTGGAGGGCCTGCTCTAGAACACACACTGCAGGGCCCCAGCTCCAGAGTAACTGCTTCTATAGTTCTGTAGTGGGCCTAGAACTTGCATTTCTAACCAGTTCCCAAGGAAAGCAAATGCTGCTGGTCCAGGGACCACACTTTTGAGAACCACTGTGCTGAAGTACAGGACCCATACATAGTGAACAGGAAGCCTGGTGACATGTCTAAAACATACACCCGGATGGATTTATCTTGGAAATCTTTTCAAAAACGTCGCAATGGCTTCAAAGTTTAAAAAGCCATCTATTAACTGTGATTTGAGTAGGATGCCATTTGTGGAATGCTCTTTTAAGAATCCTTTCTGGCCTCCCTTCCTAGGTAGACGTGGGTCCTGTCTGCCTGTGCTGTCCCTAAAGAATCATGTAAACAGACACCCTTCCAGCTCGCTTCACAGTGCAGGGGCCCCTTCTCTTCACCAGGCTGTGGTCTGCCTGAGGGGCTTAGTTAGAGGGCTCCAAAGGTTGTCACTGAGTCAGGAACACAGTAAGTTGGCCATCCCCACCGAGTAAGTAAATGCAAACACTTGAAACACACAAACGCTCTCAGTGTAGCCGAGGTGAAGGCATCTTTCTTCACGTAACTATGTTCAATTTAATTTGCACTCCTATAGGCTTACTCCTGGCAGCCATTCAAGCTGACTAGCACAGAACAAACCGAGGCTTTCACGCAGCTGCTCGGCCAGTTTCCACCTGTCTTCAACGGGAGAGGCCAAGGCACACAGGGGCCCCCAGTGTGTCTGGGTGCCTTGCACTTGCCGGGGCTTTCTTTTATTTCTTGAACTCCCACCTTGCTCTCCAGACCCGCAAGTTTTCTAACTTTATTCCTAAGTGGCCCCTCTCCTGGTCAATGTGTCAAAGAATGAGACAGTCTCTCTTTGTTGTGGAAATTTTCCATTTCATCCCTTACTTATGAAACTGTCTTTTGACCCACGTTTCTAGAGCACACAAGTTTTGCAGCCCCCAGTTTATTTAGTTTTGGGATACTGGAAGCTCAGTGTTCAGTAAGGTGGGCAATTTTGACTAAACGCAGCTGTCAAGCCCTCAAATGAGAAGAAACATTAGCCAGCTGGCATGACAGGAGAGCAGCTATCAGTTCTATGGGCCAGGTTTTAGTTACCAGCCTTGACGCCAAAAAGAAATGGGTTTCTTGGAAACAAAAGTGATGGAATTTGGGCTGTGACTTATATAACCTACCAGTGTTCCTCAGCCTATGCCGGGATACTTTAAAATAAAAGTTTTTCGGATGGAGAAATAAATCGAGAAACAACAAAACCACCACCACTCAGGCCGTGCAGCCTGCTACCTCTGGGAACTTCTGCCAGGCCTTCCTTTCCTCCCTAGCCCCAAAAGTTAACAAGTGCTGCAGCTTTAAGAGCAGGAAGGTGTTGTTTTAAGGGCCTCTAAGCCCCCCTTCTCAATTTCAGCTTTGAGCTGAGATCACATCCCCCACGGCAGCCAAGGGACAAAAGCCATTTATCAACCCATCTGATAAAACTTCCAATGGGCTGGATCTTTATCTAGACCAAACCAAGAACACAAATTGCAAACTCTTGCTTTTCCAAAACGTTGACTTCTTTTTAAATACGGTGATTTTTATTTTTATTTTGAATTCTTGGGAGGAAACCAAATTGGCCTGTTCTGCCAGACTCTTAAGTAGGTGGAGAAACTGCCCTTTAAATACACTGGGGGTGGGGAGAGGGCACCCTGCTGTTCGATCCCCTGTGGAGGTTTTGATATTCCAAGCTGAGTACTTTTTGGGGATACCAAGATCCCTCCCCCCACATCTTGTCCTTGGCCAGGCCTCCCAATGGAACCCAGGTCTGGAGAGCAGGTTGCGGCTCTCTGGGACCTTCCTGGGGTGCGCAGTGGTAGAGTAAGCCGGACGCACAAGTCTGAGCTGGCGCTGGGGGCCAGAAGCAGGGCTGGGACTAGGGGGTAAACTGACCCCTCGCTCCCTACTGTTCACTGTCTGCGTGATCCGCCCACTGGGAGCCCCAACTCGCAGCCAGGCCGAGCCAGACCTGCCCAGTTTTGCCAGTTCCTTGAAACCCAGTTGGCTGAAAAGCAAATCGAAATAACCCAATCCGAGTCTAAACTCAAGTCCTTTCTTGCAAAGCTTCAGTGGTGCGCGGGGGCTGCGGCTCCACGCCCGGCTGTGGCGCAAAACAAGCTGAAATTTTTTCAGAAAGACACCTCTGAACCCCGAAAACACAATGGAAACGGCTAGGAGATCCCGCCTTGCGCCGGGGAGGCCATTTGGCCCGTGACATTGTGTTTATTTGTATTTTTAGCAAGAAAAAAAAAATGGGTATAAAGGGCTTAACTGGCGTTTTCTGGCTGTGAGCAGCGTATGGCAAAAATGAAATAAAGTTTTATGAAACATCATAAAGAAAACAGGCCGGGGATTTAAGTTGCGTGCCTCCTCCCTCCCCCCGAAAGGAAAAAAAAAGTAAAGAAACTGGAGCGTTTGGGAAGGAACAAATGCTTCTCTGTGGAGTTGGTCTCCCTTCCCCCAACAAAAACAAGAGGTCCGGGCTCCGAGGAATTTGAAAGCAGCGATCTGCCAAAAACATTGTGAAAAACTATGGGGGATTCATTGGAAACAGATGGGCTTTTTCAGCTTTAATTCTGAAATTCTCTCCCTTTCTGACACAATAAAAACAAACAGGGGGCGACGCAGAAAGTTATCAAACAGGAACACCAGCTCATTTGAGCCGGGTCCGTGGGTGTCCCCGCGTGGCCAAATGCGTGGAAACGGGACGAGGTCTCCGGGGAGGGGGCTGTCGGGAACTTGGCTGGGACCTCAGGGGCGCCCCTGGCTCCACCCCTGGGCACCCGGCAGGTTTGCAAACTGCTGGGCGAGGAGCTGAAGAGTGTCCCCAGCACCGAGGGCGTGCCTCCCCTTCTCCCTCTCTTCCCGACCCCCTAGGAGGCACGTTACCAGCACCCCTTTTCTCGGAAAAACGGGAGTGAGGCACCCCCAGCCTCTGCGCCCTCCCCACCCGGTTCCTTCTCACTGCAACTCGGGCGGGGTGCCCCTCTCTGGGTTCCCCAAGGGCAGGCATCGCACCCACGGCTGGGTGCAGGAGAAACAAAGACCCGTGGAAATGGGAGGCGGGGTCCGGAGGACGTCTAGAGAACCTGAGCCCGGACTCACTCGCGCAAATCTGGCCCCGCATTGGTGGGCGGCCCAGGGACCCGGCCCCGCGCGCCCGGCCGGCAGTGCCTTACCTGCGGGGAAGCTGCAGAGAAGGAAGGCGAGGGTCGGCCAGAATCCCAGGGCTGAACGTCCTGCCCCTCTCCCCATACCCATCCATCCAGCTCGGCCTGTTACCACTAGCCTCTCCCTGGAAGAAGAGTTCAGAAAAAAAGGAGAAGAAAATAAATCACGCTGCGGAGAAAGGGCAGCCTCGCTCCGCCGGCGGGAGCAGCGAGCCGGGAGGCTCGGTCCACCTCGGCCGCGGGCGCCCGGCGCGCTCCCCTGCCCGCGCCCGCCCCCCGCGCGCCCCTCCCTCACCATCCATCACTCAGTTCCCCGCCAATGTCGACGCGGCCCCGCGCCCCAGCCGCCTGCGCCCCGCCCCCTCGCGCTCGGGTTTCAGAGAGGCCGGCGAGGTAGCGGGAGGCTGCCGGGTGGGGACTCAGGCTGCCCGGCTGCGGCGCAAGCCCTGAGGACCTCGGAAAACCACGGCCCTAGATCAGAGGCAGCGCCACGCTCTCCGACCCTCGCGCCATCTCCAGCCCGCGGCTGTCCTTGCAAAACACGCCCTGCACCCTTGGGAGGCCCAAGCCCCACAGGGCATAAGGGAGGCAGGGCGCCTCCTTATACCCCTCCACAAATATCCAATCCAAGTAGAAAACCGTGCTTGGAGACAAATCTCAGCCCTACTTTCCAACCAGACTGCCGACCCCAAGCTGCCACCGACGCCCCCTGGCTCATCTGTCGCACTCAGACGCGACACCGGTGTAGGAGGCTGAAAAATCCACTTCCGAGTTGTCTAGGTCTGGGCAGGTTGGCTCTCTGCATCTCAGCTACTAACGCACCTCGAGGTTCCCGCCCGTCGTGGCCCCGGGCCACCCATCCTGACTGGGCTTGGGCTGCCTCCAGCACCCCCTTCAAGCATCTCGCTGCTTCCTGAGGACTTGCCACGGCTGCGCCCCCGAGCTGAGGGCCTGCGGGCCTAACCTTGCCACCCTGACACAGCTGCTACTCCAGAGATGTGGCTACGTCCGTCCCCGTCGCGCGCAGGGCCGGACGGTTTGACGCTCTCTGTGAGGCCCGCAAGGCTGCACTTGGGAGGGCTTCAGGATGGTGACCTTTCCTAACTCTGTCGCTTATTTTTCTGGGAAAAAAACATCTCCTTCCCAAGGTTCCCTGGGCCCTGCAGTTCTGCTGCCATTGTGATATTTAAGGGACTGGTAACTTCCCCTGAGAGACATCTTTTGGATGAAACACAAATAGTCCTGAGCAAGTGTTTTTAGTCAAACCAATTCCTCCCACCACCCTCCTCACCTCACTCCTAAGCCTGCCCATCTGGTTCTTCGGGGAAAAAACACCTCTGGGTTTTTATCCAATTTAGATGTTTCTCTTAAGCACTATCACAGTCCTCACTTGCTGCAAAGGCCACACAGGCTGCAGGGCTGCAGCTGCATTTGGGGTTCTGGCTGCCAGGTCGGGGGTGTGGAGAGGAGCAAGCTTTGAAGGAAGGGGAGAAGGCCCTATGTCTGTGAGGACACAACCCCAGCAGCAAGACTTATGAATCTGGCTTCCACAAAACAGGTACACAAGGGGACCATGCCTCAGCCAGCTGTGCAACAGGGCAACACGAAGCTGCTCTTTCCCGAGGTGGAAACGCCAGACACAACTCTTCTTTACAGTGGGGGTACCACTGTGTTTCCCTAAAATATTTAGGTCTCAGATCGACAGGCTCTAATTGTTTTTTCCCCCAAACCAGGGTTCATTTTAGGCATGACTGCAAAATGCGACGGTTTTCCCAGTGAAAGCCCACCATCGAAAATGGTCTTCTCTTCAAGCTTGGCCAGTCCTGGGGCCCGACCCAACAAGTTATTCTGCAGCATCATGGAACGGCAGCCCATTCCAGCGGCCACCAGGGCATGCTAAGCAGATACTGTGCCAGGCTGCACAGAGGCGACCATGTGGCCTTTTCACCTCTGAGGTCCACTAATTAACACCATTTGCTAGAGTCTGCCTTTCACCAGCTAGTTCTAGAGTCTCTCGCTAATGAGAAGGGATCACTGGCATTCCAAGTCACCTGGACAGTAATTAACCACCATCACTGCTGCAGCATGTCCAGGTCAGAGACCAGGGCTCAGGATCCAGGGGAGGCCATGCAGCCTGCAGAAGCCCAGAGATCATGCCCTTCTGGGGCTGCCCTTGCCCAAGAGTGGACTTTTCGCAGCAGGCCTTTTTTTTCTTTCCCCCAATGGGAGCAGAAAAAAATCTTCAACTATGTTACAAAAGCAGAAAAAAAAAAGGAGTTTCTCCCACATCAGGAAATGTCATCCAATATTCTTAAAGCAAGGATAACTAAATAAAATACTTGTGCAGCATATTCTGCAATTCCATTATATACAGTAGTTTTTTTTTCCAAAGTTTTTTTTTTTTTTTTTTTTTTAGTATCGTTAATATAAAGCAGTTGCACAAAAAGCAAAGGTGTTTTGACAAACAGGTGTATCCATTTATTCCTTTTTAGGAACAATATCTAAAAAAAGAACCTCTCTCTGCCCTCCCCTCAAAAAGACAAGATTCATCCAGACACATCAGGATATATGTACAACATAATAAACCCCATCCTAAAGAAGCAACTGAGATAACCCCCAGGGGATACAGAATCAGAACCGTAAAAATCATAGTGAAGTTTGCTTGCTGTAAAGCCGGAGTTTTTTTTTTTTTTTTTTTTTTTCAGTTGGTTCTTCTCGCAGCAGGACTTTTAACCTCTACATTTCAGTTTCTTCATCTGTAAGGATCAGGCTGATAATATTGTCACTCCAAGAATACAACTGAATAGAACTTGGAAGAAGCCCCAGGTCATGGGAGTTCCAGTCCCCTGGAACCCTGCTAGGGGACGGGGATTGGCTGCCATTTTAGGAGGAGACCCCAGTCTTACGGCATGAGCAAGTAATTTGGGAAAGGGATGCAAAGGGCTTTTTTTTTTTTTTTCCCTCCCCTCTCTTGAGGAGAAATGTCTGAGGCTGAATTTGGACATCTTCAAAGTGGGGACTTGGCCATCACACAGTTTAGACTATCATGAGAAATCTAGCCCCAACTAGAGCAGTACGGGGTTGTGCTGACCTTGAGGAATCTATCTATACTGGCTAAACCAATCAACTTTTAAACAACTCCCCAACGCTCTGCAGGAATAAAAAATTCCTAAAACGTTAGATTTGAGAACTCAGCACTCTGTTTGCTATAGAAACTCATTTAACTCAAAAGTGTAGTTGACTTCAAACACACAGCCCCACAGAGTCTAACCAAGTATGTGGTGTCCCCTAGGCTATAGCTTAGACCTGGGGATAGAGACACTCTCATGCATGGCTCTTGCTCGCTTTCTTCAGCCCTGACTGTGGAGGCCCCAATCCTGAGCATCCCCCTCCACCTTCTCTCCCTCTCCACGTGGGGGGTAGCTATTTGATGGGGGGGAAGGGGTCAAGGGGCTTCTGAAAGGAAGGGTTCTGCATCCGGCTGAAGCCCTCTCAGGGGCAGTGACAGTCAGGGGCTCCAACTTTGCCTGCTTCTGGGTATGAACAGAGCGTTCTTAAATCTAGGGCCTGAGTCATCAGTCAACAAATATATATTCAGGACCTGAGGCAGGCTAGACCTTGGGGGATAAATAAGACAGTCCCTATTTCTGAATTGCTGGTAGAAACAGATAATAGAGAAAAATGAGTGCTAAAGGAGAGGTGAGGAGTGAATGAACTTTACCAAAAAAGGTGGTGTCTTTCAAAATAATGGCTAACATTTTGACGTATTTTTACATTGTGTCAGGTGCCAGCTAAGTACTTTACATTTCTAGAAACTTTCAGCTAAGGAAGGTTCTATTATCATCCTCATTTTGCAGATGAAGAAACTGAAGCTGGGAACGCTTAAGCACTCACCCAATAAATGGCTAATAAATGCCAAGCCAAGCATGCTGAACTCCATGCTTGGCGTGCTGTGTGTGCCATTCATTCCAATGGTGGTGAGCAAGTCCGCACCGGGCTTAAAGTCAAGGCGAGACAGATAACTTAACAATCACTTTCAATAAAGCATAATACAGACTCTGACAGGGGAGACACAGAACACAGGTGCCAGGGGCCTCCAGCCCAGTTTGGGGTGCAGGGAGGGGAAAGAAGCTTTCCCAGTGTAGGAGTGTGCCGGGGGAGTTGATGGGCAAGGGAGGGGATGGCAGGGAGAAAACTCCAGGCAGAAGGAACACCCAGCATGCCAGAACAAGGTGTGTTTTGCCTGAGGATCTGCAAAGGCTGAACTGCAGCTGTAGAAGGAAGAGGTGAAGCTGGAGAAACAGAGCAAAGAGCTTGGGGGAGCCTGTGAAGCACCCGGGAGCCCAACCGAAAGCCTCAAGAGGGGGAGGGATTTATTCTTTTGGGAGACCACTGTGGGAGATGTAAAAAGATTAGAGTTGTCCAGGCCCTACTCCAAAGCAGCGAAATCTGAATCTCTGGGGGGTAGAGCCTGGGCATCAGCATTTTTAAGGAGCTCCCCTAGGTGACTCATGTCTAGGGGAATAGCTGGGTTTGTAAGTTCTATCAGTCTTGGGCCCGTGCCCTCCTTGCTGCTGGCAGGTGCACAAAAGACCCAGGTCAGTCAGTTTCTGCCCCTTGGGATTAAAGTCAAGGCAAGACATATAACCTAACAGTTACTTTCAATAAAACAGTGATTGCAAGTGACTCGAGCTGGACCAATCAGAACCTTTCTTGAGATTGTTGCTACAGAAGAAGCTTCAGTTCTGATCCAATTCCAACAGCAATCTTGTGGGAGGGTGAGTGTTTATGAGTGTTAGTAGTTGAGGCGGCATTTGAGGACCTGACATAGTGTGTGTGTGTGTGTGTGTGTGTGTGCGTGCGCGCGCGCGCGCTGCCCTGTCGCCCAGGAGGCTGGAGCGCAATGGTACGATCTCGGCTCACTGCAACCTCCGCCTCCTGGGTTCAAGCAATTCTTGTGTCTCAGCCTCCCGAGCAGCTGGGATTACAGGCATGTGCTACCACACCCAGCCGAATTTTGTCTCTTTTAGAGACAGGGTTTCACCGTGTTAGCCAGGCTGGCCTCAAACTCCTGGGCTCAAGTAATCTGCCTGTCTCTGCCTCACAAAGTGCTGGGATTCTAGATAGGAGCCGCTGCGCCCAGCTGACATTTTGTTTTTACTTAAGTTGTATTTTATCAGGTGAGCTTTTTGGGGAGTGATGAAGATTTTATTTAGGCTAACCCTCCCCAAGCCACTCTTCAGCACGTGACTCCCTTGCAGCTCTTTCCTGAGCTCTTGTGAACTACTCTAGTACCTCTTCCAGCTATGGAAGCTGAGAAAAATTCCTTATTTTGCTGAAACTAGTTTGATCTAGATTTCTCTCACTAACAGATCCCTGTCTAATATGGAGGAAATGACCCAACACTGGTCCCAGGTATTGTTGCCAACCTCTCAAGCATAGGGATATGTTACCAACGGCTCTTAATCCACCATTCACTTACTGACCAAAAACTTGACATTTCTTGAGTAACCAACCGCCCATTCCCCCATGTCCTAAAAAATGTTTGTCCAGACCATGTCTTGAGGAACTGAGTTGCTTCAATTTACAGCTCAGAGTATGGGAACAGATCCTTATTTTTAATTTATCCCTCAAATTCCTCTTTCAAATTTTAACGGCCACCCTGGGGTCTGGTCATCTCAGATTTGATGAATCAGTACTTGTTCTCTCTCTCCATAACCTTCAAGGTTTTATAGACTTTGATCATATCACCTTTCTGGCTTCATCTTTCCACACGAAAACTCTTAAGGTACAAAGCAGCCCGGCCTCTTACGAAGAACTTCAGGTGATGACATTGCTCACCTTCTGCAGTTCTGAGATATTTTTCTCAAGGGGAAGAGAACACAAACTGCCAGGTTTGGGTAGAGCCCAGGTAGAATACTATTTTTCGCTTGTTTTCCAATATCATTTCTGATAGTATTTTAGCATTTTCTGAACACTTGGTCCTGAGTGGCCTGTAGGAAACAAACATTTTGCAAAGACCCCAAGGATCCTCTTCTGTGGCTATAAACAGACTGGACAAAGTCCATTTTCTTGTAATTTGGATTATGTTCTCATAAATGCATTAACAGACTTGCGCCTGCAAAAGCTTAATATGCATGTTCTTGCTAACTCCTAAGCTCATCCTGCAGTTAATCACCATTTGTTTGCCATCTCTGCATAGCCTTCATTTCATCCCAAAGCCTGGAACCATCTGAGCTTTGTCTCCTTCAGATAATCCATGTAAATTTAAACTAAGTCTGGGTGTACCCGCGATCCTGGGGGATCCTCACTGTTAATAATTCTTCATCCAGAAAAGTACCTGTTTATCCTATTTTTTATTTCTTGTCTCTAAGGATAATTTTGATCCATGGCAATTTCCCCGCACATGCTGGAGAGACTTACTATTGTAAATGACCTTTGGGGTGGAACTTTGTCAGAAGGAATTTTTAAAGTCTAAACAGAATTCATCCTGGGTTTCTCCCTTGTCTCCAGGCCTGTTTCTGACTCCTTAAAGAATGTTAATAGATTGGTTGGGTTTCATGTTCTTTTTAGAAAACATATTGTGCTTCGTTCAGCTAGCTGAGACTTTATAAAGTGTGCTTCACCATAATACTTTTTAGTATCTATTCTGCAAAAGTGGCTATTTAAAATGACCCTTCTGACCGGGTGCGGTGGCTCACACCTGTAATCCCAGCATTTTGGGAGGCCGAGGCAGGCGGATAACCTGATGTCAGGAGTTTGAGACCAGCCTGGCCAATGTGGTGAAACCCCCTTTTTACTAAAAATACAATAATTAGCCAGGCATGGTGGTGGGCACCTGTAACCCCAGCTACTTCAGAGGCTGAGGCAGGAGAATCACTTGAACCCAGGAGGCGGAGGTTGCAGTGAGCAGAGATCCTGCAACTGTACTCCAGCCTGGGCAACAGAGTGAGACTGTTGCAAAAATAAATAAAAAATAAATAAATAAATAAAGACCCTTCTCAGGTAGGGTGGACTCCCCTTGTGGGCAGGAGGCACAGTGTGCATGCCTGTAGATACAGGCGTCACATGGAAGGACCGCTGCACATTTTGGCTACAAGGATGTTGCTGCCATCTTCATTATCTGAGGCGTCCTTTCTCTCTGTGCAAAGAATATCACCTGAGCTTTGATGCTGCTTCCCTCACCATGAGGGACTTTATTCTTGGTAATTAAGACATAATTACCAAGAAGAACAAAACTACCAAAAATTTAAAAATTTTACCAAAATTAAAATTTTTCATTTAAAAATTAAACGAAAAATTTTAATTAAAAAATTACCAAATATTACCAAGTACTGGATTTTATTCCAATATTTTAATGGGTTTTAAATTTTTTTTTTTTGAGACAAAGTCTTGCTCTGTTGCCCAGGCTGGAGTAGCGTGGCACGATCATGGCTCACTGCTGCCTCAACCTCCTGGGTTCAAGTGATCCTTCCTCCTCAGCCTCCTGAGTGGCTGGGACCACAGGTGCACATGCCACCATGCCTGGGTCATTCTTTGGTATTTTTTGTGGAGATGGGGTTTTTGGCACATTCACCCAAACTTACACTGCAGAAGGTAAGTAACCTGCTTGAGGTCACCCAGCAGGCTTGGTGACAGAGTGAGGTTTGGGCAGGTCTCGGTGACTCCCAGCTGCCAGGTCACCTCTGATGAGATCACAGCTGCTCCTCAGGCATGGGGCTTTTCATTTTCTCTCTGCCTCTACTAACCCTACTCCATCCTCTTGCTCTGAACAGAAGCAAGGACTCTCTCTGTGCTCCTTTTGACCTCTGCTGCCCCAGGCTCAGTTCAGGCTGGGCTGGGCTGGAGCCTTCCTGCTGGTCGGCCAGCAGTTTCCATGGCCGCCTTTCTGTGGTATTTGGATGTGACCCTCTTTCCTTCTTTCATGTGACCCTCTTTCCTTTCTTTCTTCTGTCCTTCTTGACTTCCCGTATTCTCAGTAACCTCCTGGAGCAGTCATGTTTCTTTTCTCCCTACTTCTCCCATTTCTTCTTACTGGGACTATAAACTGGGGTATAACTACACTTTCTTAATGAAAGTCTCCCCCTGACCACCGCTTTCTTCTTAAAACTCTTGTCTGAGACTTCCTATCACACCTACTATCTGGTCTCCAAGTCTGCACATTCTTCTGCCTGCAAAACCCAGTACAAAAGCAACAGTATTTATGAACTGCTTCATTGTCAGTGTTGAGATGGAAAGCTTCAAGACACTGCCAGTAAATATGGGGAAAGACAGAGACCTGGGATTTGGGGTGGTCTTAACTCCAACCGTGTGGCAGCATGCCCTGTCCTATCTTCGGCCCCTCAGCTTCTCAATCTGCAGAATCACAGCCTGGCTGCCCCAGGAGATCTCCAAGCTCCAGAGTCCTGTGTCCAGGGATCCAGTGAATTGATACTGGCTCTGTAACTAACTAGCCTTGCCCACACCTGATTGTGAGGAGCCATTCTGAGGCCTCATCTGTAACACTTCTAAAGTCCCCAAGTGAAAATGTGGCCAAGCACGTAGGAAATGTCATTTGAAGAGTGACATTTGTATGTTTTCATGTCAGCATGAAATTCAGCAATAATCCCCAACAATACTATGGTATACTTGAAACCACACCTTAGAAACATTTAGCAACCGCCTGAGGTTTGAAAGCAGCTTTTGGGTATGCATACACAAGACATACCAGGTTCCCATAAAAGAGAACAGACCACACAGCGCTTATGTCTCCCCATTCCGGTAAGTTCTAGGGAGAAGAACTGGCTTGGAACCATTTATCCACCAAATGGCAACTGTCTGAACCGACAGTGAGTCTGCGTCTCTCTCTCAACCAACAGACGGCTGGAGTATTTGGATTAATGAATAATTTAGTGCCAAGCACAAATACCATAGACATTTAGCAATAGGAACAGATAACCAAGTTGTTCATCAAATTCAACACTGTTTAGAATGGCTAAGCAAAGCTGAAATAGAGACAATCCCCAGCTGATGGGAGGTGGGGAAAAGTGCCAATCCAGAAAGAAGAACAAATGTGTCACCTTATGTGACATTCTCTTCCACCATTGTTTTTCTTTCTTAAATCTGTCAGAGGCTAAGGGAATTTCTTCACTTTACATTACAGAGGTAATACAGTATGCTGGGCCAAGAACATGCAGTCTGAACACAGACTTTCTAGATCTCAGTTATTTCATCTGTAAGATAGGGATATATTTGCAGATCAATCAAAAGATTGTTGTGAGGATTAAATGAGTTAATACAGTAATAACCCACTTAGAACAGATGCCTGGCATAGAGTAAGTGTTGATAAGTAGTTGCCAATATTCTTTTTATATCATGGATAGGAACTATTGTTTGGATTAAAATAGTACCTACTATGTGCCAGATTCTGCTAGAGCCTTTGTATGTATAGGATCTTGGGGGAGCTCTGCAGAATTCTGCAAGGACTCATAGATAACCTTGACTTCTAGGTGGGTTTTAGGTTCATTTCAGTTATACTCGAGGCCTAATGAGCACCTACTAGAAAAAGCTCCCCCATATAATCACAGTGTTGTCCTCTTAACTATGCAATGGGCACAGCCGTTTCCATTTCACAAATGAGACAAACTCATTTGTAAGTCTTGTCTAAGGACCATAAATACAAGTAGCCGTGCAGAGGCTTAAACCCAGGTTTTGAGATGCCAAGTGCAGTGTTTTTCCCACCAAACTACAGCTGCTTCTCATCTTCACTCATGGTTTATTTATTTCTGTCAGTCCAATAATATGCCCCACATGTAGAATGACGGATCATGCATTAGAAATGGGAATATGTTTAGAGATATACTGTTTTCCAGACATTAACAAAAATATAAAAACGTTTTAAGAAGAGAAAAATTTCCGTGAACAATCTCCCCCATCCATCCTAGAGACTTTAGAAATTGAAATAATTAGATTATGGAATTTTTTTGTCTTTCTTTTGGATGGTGACATTTTTTAGATCACGTATGCCTAGACTTAGCCTTTGAATGCGAGTTAAATAGATTTACTTAACAACAGGAAGATATTTAGGTAAACCTACCTACAGTATCAATTTATTGGAGTTCTTTCAGTCCACAAGCCACTCACAGAACATCTAAAGTTTTAAGCCAGATGGGCTTCTGCCTTTAGAGATTGGTCACTGACCCAGAAAGGGAGGGCCTGCGCACCATCTTGGCTTAGGTTTGCCTTGCTCTTGCTGACTCCTGGCTGAGGCTCACAGGGCCAGTATGTTCTCCACCAGGCCTGAAGTCAGTAGACCCTGCTAACAGCATCCATTTACTCATGAAGAAATGAGTAAAGAACCTGGAGCTTCATTTCTCATGAAGAAATGAGAAAAGAACCTGGAGCTTAGGGATCTACTTGCTCAAAATGCTCCTTATCAGAGAGAAATAATACCAACTTAAAACCCTCATAGCATGGAAGAAGGTGGTGGCAGTTAGCTTTTTTTGTCATATGATCTTGGAATACCCAAAGACACAAAACCAAATCCAAGTGTTTCAGGAAAGCAAGAGAAGCTTTTTTTTTTTTTTTTTTTTTTTTAAGACAAGGTCTCATTCTATCATCCAGGCTGGAGGGCAATGGCATGGTCATTGCTCGCTGCAACCTCCACCTCCAAGGTTCAAGCGATCCTCCCACCTCAGCCCCTCAAGTAGCTGGGACCACAGGTGCAGGCCACCACGTCTGGCTAATGTTTGTATTTTTAGTAGAGACCAGGTTTCACCATGTTGGCCAGGCTGGTCTCGAACTCCTGAGCTCAAACAGTCAGCCATCCTCGGCCTCCCAAAGTGCTGGAATGATAAATGTGAGCCACCATGCCCAGCCAAGAGAAGCATTTTGAAATCAGTGTTCTGAAATCTGAATGTCAGACTATTTTAGTTGCACTGACTGATATATGACAAAATAAATATAAAACAAAATAAACTCACAGGAGCCTCACGTTCAGAGGCAAAAATGACCTGTCCAAATTCAGCAGTGAGGAGTTATTAGCAGGGTTGGACCTGTGAGGGAATGCCATCATGAACTTCATAATGTCTACAGGTGAGCCCAGCCTCTAAGCTTTGCTTCTCCTTTTTGCTTTGCTTCTCTTTTTGCTTTGCTTCCCTTGTATCAATAAATGGGAGCTCACATGGGAAAATGCAATTGCACAAAAAAATCTATTTATTATTTATGCTTTACCTCTTTCCATAAAGGATATTAAACCAAAATGTAAATGAAAGCACATTAGACACCAAAACTTCCAAACAAATGTTAATTATTATTTTCAAGGTACCAATTATTTTGAGGAAACCCTGTAACTTTTTATGATTCTAAGAATGAAACGGGCATTTCTGTGTGCTCTGACAACCAGAAAAAACCCTGTGTGGAAGAAGAGAGAGTCCAGTGGTTATGTTCTTGCGAGGGCAAGCTGTTCTTCAGGCTGCCACTGTCAGTGCTGAAAATGCACACTGGCAGCACATTTCTAAGTGACTGAGAGGGCCCCAGCATTTGTCCAGGAGACGTTTTTGAGCAAGCCTCTCTTAGACGAGCATTTGAACAGGTAGAATGGTATTCCTGCAAGGCAAAATTCATCAGCAAGGTCTTCTATTCTTACAAGCTTATAAGTGGGTCAGACTTCGATAGAGAGAACCAAACTTTGTGAAAGCACCTCAAACAATCAGATCTCAAGGTTTTTTTTTTTTTTTTTTTTTTTTGGAGATGGAGTCTGGCTGTGTTGCCCAGGCTGGAGTGCAGTAGCACCATCTTGGTTCAGTGCAACCTCCGCCTCCTGGGTTCAAGTGATTCTCCTCTCTCAGCCACCGGAGTAGCTGGGACTACAGTCATGTGCCACCACACAAGGCCAATTTTTACACTTTTAGTAGAGATGGGGATTCACCATGTTGGCCAGGCTGGTCTTGAACTCCTGACCTCAAGTGATCTGCCCGCCTTGGCCTCCCAAAGTGCTGGGATTACAGGAGTGAGCCACCATGCCTGGCTATCTCAGGGATTTTGAATAGACAATCTGGAGAGGAGAGACACATGGTGCAGATGAGCTGAGAAAGGTATGAAAGTCTAATAGTGGAGTGAATCCTAAAGAAGAGTATGCACTGTGGCTGACAATACTAGTCATGTGAGGGATGTGTAGGGGCCTTCAGGGGTAGGTATATGTATGTTGCATGCTTCCACCTAATCTTGTTTAAAGACATCAAGGAGAAAATCCTTCAACATACCTAGAGAGGATAAAAATGGGTTGCATCCATCTTCAAAAATAAAATAGTTACCAAAATGCTTACTGAGATATTAGGCAGAATATCTCTGTTTACAAGGACAGAAGAATGGAACACTACCAGGAAACAGAGCAAACTCTTCCTGTCAGTCAGGGCAAGCTGCTACAAAGACCTTGATCTTAGAGTCCATGAAGATGAAAAAATGAAATATAAGGAGAAGCCACAACAGATGGTAACTACTAAAACGTCCTGCCAAGACAGAAGTCAATGAATTTTAAGGCATTTTTACTCACACCCGCTGATCTCTGTTTTGGCCCACAGAGGACACAGTACCTATGGGAATTGGCCTCCTTTGACCAGATAGTTGACAGAGTCTTTAAACTTTCTGCCTAATTTTCAGGCTCTGGCAAATCGAGTATTTTGCTTTCTGAAAGTTTTTCATCTTGTAGCACTGCTTTAAACAAGCAATTGAAAAATGAAAAAAGTAAATCCAACCAGCAATTCTGTAGTCACTCTCTGCATAAACTGTTTACTATACTTCCATTATTTACTGTAGTAATCTGGACATAATCATTTCATAAGTTGGGTAGGTACATAGTACATTTTTATGTCAGTCAGTTACCAGTGACTTAAAAATTTTTATATGAGGTTACAAAAGTCATTTGCATTTATTTTGTCAATTTCTGCCCCAATTTGAAAATTCCTTCTTCTTCCTGCCCTAAGAATTGTAAAGTTTCACACCTCACTAAGGCATTCTTGCCTCCTGACCCCTGGGTTCTAACATGATATAGCACTTCTACTCACAGGACAGACCTGGCTAAGAAACTGGGTATCCTTTCAATACAGTTCATTTGTTCATCTGTCACCAAGGAAACTGACTTCTGCCTGGCCTTGTATGCATACTTGAGTAAGGCAATCCTTAATTTTTTCCACTGCCCTATTCATTGCTCCTTTATAGCTCTGTTGCTAAGAGAAGAGAGGCTGAAACTGAGCAGTTATTTGCTCAAAATAAGAAAAAGAGGAGCCTGTCTTTTGGATAGGCTAGATACCAAACAGGCGGGGAAACCTGGAGCTTCCCTTCTTCAGGTTAAATTTATGTTCAGTTAAGTTTGTTGAATGGCTAAATAATAGAAGCAAAGTCATTCCCTAAAAGAGCCACAGGAACACCACAGACACTTAAAAGTTAAGTAAACTTACCTTTGGGATATTATAAGTCAAGTTCTAGAATAATTACCTGTAAGGAGTAGTGTCCTTTCATTTCACAGAACTAACAGATTCCAATTAGCCTGCACTGCTTTCTGATAATCCTTGTATGTTTTTGCTCAATTGCACTCGGATACATCCTGCCTCTTTCCCTGGATGGCAGGCTTCTTGATGGATTGGTGACCATGCCTTCTTTCATGTCTATACTGCATGCTTCAAGGCAGGAACAAATTTTGCAACCATACTTGGTAAAAACAAGCGCTAGAACTTAAGTCATTTGGTAGCAAGGTTGCAGGGGGAAAAAAGCACTTTAGAAACACAGAACCCTGGCCATATCCCTTCTGCTTTCTGGCCATCAGTTTCTTCTGAGAAACTGAAAATACCAGCACCCGTTCCTGCCTGCTTCCTGGGAGCAGCAAGCATCCCTGGGAGAATGGCTGAAAAACTCCCTGTCCCAATGTCAGGGATGCTCAGTCCCTATTTATTTCATTTTGCAACTGCTTATCTAAGAATTCTTGTGTTTGGCTTCTCACAGGGCTGCCGAAGAGTAAGGGACTGTATTGAACAGGGGATTCTTGTGCCTTCATTCTCTATTATTACATACACTGGGAAGCAGCAAGTCGTACCTTGGGAGAGGTTTGTAAAAAGAGAAAGCAGACAGAGATTTCTTAGCAAAAGTCAAAGGTGCTCTCCTTGAATGAGATGCCAAGCTCTTCTAAGACCCTGTTTGTTCACAAGTCTCATGATGAAATAAATACCTGCCAACGAAGACACAGTTTGAGACAGCATGAGGGGGCAGACCAGCCACCCACCATTTCTTATGTCTATTGGAGAGTGTAAGCACCTGTTTGACACCTGGGAGGGAAATAATGGAAGCAGGATGTTTGAAAAAAGGAGGCTAAGACCTCTTTCACTACTACCACAGCCCAGAGAGTCTCAAGGGGGTACTACAGTAGACCACTACACTGCTCTACAAGGGGCCAGGGTGCCCTTCAGAACAGGGTGAACTCAGCTCACTGATAATATATTATCTGGCCTGGAAGGTGGCAGCAAAAACCAGCCACAGAGAACATGCAGCCCGCCCTGGATGTGTGGGTGCCCCACCCAGACAGAGCCTTTGTCTGCAGGACTTGCCATCCAGCCACGTCTGCCCCAGTTGTTAACTGGAGATCATGTCCCTGTAAAGGGGGCTTGCTTGTCACTTGCTGTGGTAACAGCAAGAAACCCCTTCTTTGTATGTGCAAAAAAAAAAAAAAAAAAAAAAAAAAAAAAAGCCAGTTTGGGTTCACTATTCTGTTCCTGTACAGACGGGCAGGAGGCCCTCTCCCAGTTCTCCTCCTGCTGCCCTTCGGAGCACAGTTACTCTCCTTCCCAGGGGTCATGGCTCAAAATCCACCCAAGAAATCACCTGTTTGTGATGCACAGGAGAAGAGAGGGTTGTGAATTGATTTTCAAGATCTCTGCACCAGATGCCTAAGGAAGGGGCATCTTCTTGCAGCAGTTAACATTTTATGTTATGTTTTTGCTGGAAGAGTCTAAAACCAGGTGGAGAAGGTGATGGAGCTCCCTTAGGTGACAGCATGCCACTCAACACGACCCGTAATTTCGTCCTCTGAGCTCAATGTGCTGAGGATGGGACGTCGGGGTTTCTCCCTGGTACCGTTGATACTCGAGAGAGCTATTGTAGCCTCTAGCCTGGAGGCGAGGGCTGGTTCCCACCTCTCCACCTTGCGCAGGAGACTCCTTTGAGAACACACAACTTCGCAGCCTAAGAGGAATGCACAGCTCACCACTTCCGCTAGATGGCGCTACTTCCCCTACTCCGCCCGCAAGACACCGAGTTTATAAAATAAATACAACCCAACACCTCCCAAAACCACACCACATAATAGCAGCTCACAGGCTCCCATTAAAATCTCAATCTGGGAGAACTGATTCCAACTCTGAGCAAGTCTAATACAATTACATTAATAAGATACAATTCCCAATTGCACACGAGCGTCCCCCACACCGGCCCTCCCATTAAATACACCTGTCTCGTTGCCCGGGCTTCTACCCCTGGGTTAAGCTGCGGCGCGAGCCGGCGCTGAATCGTCGCCGTGCCCACCCATCCACTTAGGAACGCCGGGGCGGCTTGGCAACGGGCATCCCTCAACCCAAGGTCCACACTTTCCCGTACGCCGACGCGCCCAGGCAAAGGGTCCCGGGACGCGAGCCCACGCGGTGCACTGCCCCGACGTCCCCGAGGGCAGGAGCTCGCCAGGCAGCTCCGCAGCCGGGCGTCGAGCGGGAGGCGGGGGCCCGGGCGGCGCGGGCCAATGGGGGTTCACGGCAGGACAGCCGGGTGGCCGGCTCAGTCCGGGGCTCCGCTAGCCCGGCGGAGGGAGGGAGTTCCCAGCCCGCACACGGTGTAAGGGACGTGTGCCGGGTCTGCCCAACCACGCGCGCTGGCGGCTGCCCGGGGTTAGAGTATTTTAGGAAAAAAGAAGAAACACCAAACCACAAAAACTTTCCTGCTGCCAACAGCTAAAGCGATCGAGGCGCGCAGCAAAGCTCCCAATGTGGGCAAGATGGGAGCAAGATGAGACGCAGGGCTGGGGAAGACCAAAGCAGCGCCGTGGCCCCAGCAAGTGTCGGCGGCGCCTGGGAGATGTCAGAGCCGGGTCCGCCCGGCTCCCGACCCGCGCTTACCTTGGCGGCTGCATGAGCCCCTGCGGCCCGCGGGGGGTGGCGCTGGCGGGGCTGTGGGAGAAGAGGGGGTGTCGGGGCGCCGCTCGTCTGCCCCGGGGCAAGGTGGGAGGGGCTCCGCTGGCGCTGGTCCCCGCCGCCCCGGCCGGCTCAGCAGCGGCCCGGGGCGCGCCTCCTGCTCCCGGGCTGCATGCCTGCGAGCGCCTGGAGGAGCCGGCCCGGGAGCGAACGACCACTGCTTCCCCGGCCCAGCGGCTCGGGCGGCGCAGCCAGCGCTCGGGAGACAACTGCAGAGTGGGGCGGCCGGGGCCAGCCCCCTCCCTCGCCCGGCCCCCGCCAGCCGCCGAGCGAGGCGTCGCGAGGTTCGTTTGCGCGCGGAGGGGAGGGGGCGGGCCGGGCGCCCGGGCCGCGGGCGGGGGGCGCGCGCGGGCGGGGCCGGCAGGGAGGGGCGGGGAGGAGCGGGGTGCGGGCCCACGTTGCCCCGCCCCGCCGCGGCCCCACCCTCCCGCATCAGGACCGGCTGGGTGGGTGTGGAGTGTGCCAGCCGCCAAGTCAGGACTCCTTGAATGCTCGGGTTACGGGGCGCGGGCTGCAAGTGCGGCCACCCCCCGGGGCGCCACCAACTTTCCGAATGCCCCGCAGGGTTGCGGTGGAGCGCACAGTGTCCTTTGAGGGGAGTTCCTCTGAGATTTCTGGAGAAGGCGGTTACATCCAAGACAAATGCTGTTGCGCTCTGCGGAGACGCACCTTTGTTCATATAGAGATTTTGTTGTTTAAGAATCTTCTTGAAAAAACTTAATACATATGTATACATGCTAACACACGAATACATTCTTGCGTAGAATTTACGTAACTCAGGAGTGTCTAGAGTGAAAAGAAGACAGTATCGCACTCCCTCCCACGGCCGCGGCTCCCCGGGAGTAACGTTCGGTCAGGGTGTACTCCGCCGCGGTTCTTTCCAGTCTCTGTGCTTTTACATGCACACGCACAGATTGCGAGTGGAATCTCCTGGGCTTTTCAAAAGAATGTTTTCAACATTCAGCGCATGCACACAGTGGCGAAAACACGGCCACGTCGGGAGGAGTAAATCCCCAGAGGCTCCGGGAGCCCAGGGAAAGACCCTTGCTGTGAAACAGCAAAGAGCCATCCAGTCGCCATGTGTGGATCTGAAACCCCAGCTGGAGCGTGAAGTCGGTCTGGTTACACAGCTCAGGCCCAAATTAGCACTGCACGGTTAGAGAGATTTGCCCGTACATTCTAGACAGGGTTATGACCTTCCCCTTCTTACAGAACAAACTGTCTTGAATTTTGATATGATGAGAACTCTGGATTTGCAAAATGAAAAGGTATCGTCCGCATTAAAACATGATCGTTATTTATGCGTGTGGTCTTGAGAGATGTGGTTTTAACTCAATATTCTCCGTTTTATTTGTCAAGTGTATTTGGATAATCTATAGCTGGGATATAAATAAAATTAAGTGGTTTAGCAGGAAGGGATTGGGTATGGGTTTCTAGAATTAGCTCTGACCTTGGGCAAGTCATCTAGCTCTGCTGGGCCTCAGTTTCCTCATCTATGAATAGTAGGGTGTGTGTGTGTGGGGGGGTGTGTGTGTGATCTTCCTGCCCTAACATTCTGTGCCCTAACATTCAGTGAATAACCAATTTCTTCATCATCATCTTTCATAGCTCAGCTCCAACATCTTCCCCATCCTCTCATCCTCTAGGGAGTCCTCACATCCATGCCTTTCCGTCCTAACACTGAGCTCACTCTGTAATTATGCGCTCATTAGATTGACCTTTCCTTACGTGTTGGCCTCTCCCACTATACCATAAGCATCATGAGGGCAGGAACCAGGACTCCTTGGGGTCATCATTGCATTCCTAGCACTTAGTATGGTGCCTGGCACACTACAAGAATATCTGAATGACTGTTATCCAGATAATAGATTTCTTACTGTTATTCCAAATTGCCTGGCATTTTTAAAAGGTCTATAAGTGGAAACGTGTCTTTTTAAAATGAGGCCTTTGGAAAGTACCCAGCAGGCTTTTCCCATGGTGGGGGACAAACAATCCGCTGTCTAGATAAGGACAGACAATTCTCAGCTCAACGAAGGGCTGTGGAGGCTGCCAGTAACTGTTTACCTTGATGAGTGCAGGCACCCGTGGAGGAGACAACGAATATTAATGCTACTCATTAAGTACTTGATTAAGTTGGAACTCTGCATAGGCAGTTGGAATACACAGAGTGCTCAGGTTTAAATGAAGCCGTGAGGTGTGTTTAGGGTGCAAATTAACAAACGCACATGCTTTCAACCAACAATCTAGAAACATTCTTTATATAACGCTCCAGGGTATCATTGTCTTTCTTTACTGCAAAGGGCCTGGATTCCTTAATATGAACAGGAAACAGGCTAACCTAGATTCAAGGGTTTTTTTTTTTTTTTTTTTTTTTTTTAAGGCCATTAAGAAACAAGGGGTGGGATAAGTGAAAGTCTAAGTCAGTGCAAGGCTAATATCTATATTAGTTTCTTTCTTGTCTGATGTGTAGAGTTGCCAAGGGAGAGGTTAAAATCTGGCCTTAAATTTATAAAGGAAAACTGGGGTTTCCACCCCTTCTTGGCCACTCTTCCTCTTCTTCCCTTTTGTGAGGGGGACACGTGCTTGCTGGGCGGTCGCCAGATCCACCTGGATGCCACCTGGTGTGAGAAAGCTCTCCTGGGATGCACCACACCCGGCACAGGGAAAGGCTATGCTACTGGGGTGTGGAGCAATTTGCTGTCTCTGTCTGTTGCCAGTGAGGGGTGGTGCCTACTGGGCAAGAGTGCATCCTCAGAACGTGGATTCATAGTGAAATTGACAAAGCAATGTGACAGTGAATTGGCCTTATTTTTCACTCAGGGTTGCCTCTGGGTGCCATCCCTTTGGATTGGGTGCCCTGCCCGTTACATTTTTCTAGAAAAATTCAGGTTCAAAAGTAAAAGGGCACCTTAAAGAAAGAGCAAGTCAGCAACTCTCCTTGGAATGTACTGAGAAAGGACTGACTGACTCCCACCCTTGGCTTCAGTGAGCCAAGAGCCGGTAGTAGGTGCTAGGACTTACTTGCTCTGCACAGACCAGAAGAAGCTGTGTTTCCTTCTGGCAGGGATGCCTCCCAGAGGCATTTGTGTCAAGCACTTCCTCCATGTCAGGCACCGGGCTCGACACTGCAGCGGGTACTGACTTGGGGAACACAGCCTCTGTCCTTAGACGCTTGCAGTCTAGTGGGAGAAAGGAAGAGTCAATAGGCCTTGGTGGCTAGGGTTGAGCAGGGGGTTGCATAGCAGCTCCATTATCTGTCCTCATCAGTAACTCTCTGCATAGAATTCTAATAAAACACAGCACTTGTGCAAATGCCACTTAAGGCCGGTCTCTGGCCTTTTCTTCCAGCCAGTCTGCTGCTCAGAGGGTCCCAGAGACACTCTGGAGTTGACACTGCAAGGTAGAAAGGAAGAAGAGACAAACGAAATCTAATGTCATGAGATTTAGGAGATGGATGGGATTATTGCTAGTTGGAAGGACTAGGAAAGTCTTTATGGAAGAGATGTCACTTGAGATGATCACTGACGGCCCATCTGACAGATCTGACTGTAGTGCATGGTTGATAGGGAAGGAGGGAGAGCATCCCAGGCAGGGGAGTCGCTTGCATAGGGGCACGGAGGTGGCAAAATATGGACAAGTTCAATAGGGAGTGTCGAGTCTGGTTGGAATGTGTGCACTGGAGAGACAAGGGAGGGCAGGGTGTTGTGATCCTTATGGTTATGGGTTCTTTCTAATTTGGTCTTGAAGTCTGTCAAGAGTGGCCATAAGCCAAGACAGCCACTCTAGGAGAGCCCTGATGGGGAAAAGTTATGTTTGGGTGTGTGGTTCAGGTGAGACGCAATGAAGAGGTGAATGTAAAATGCATGAAATAAAAGAAATATGTTACTTACAGATCCAGGAGAGGTTAGGAGGGCGGACGGGAGGCCGAAGGGGAAGTCTAGAGATTGCAGGGAGCTCAAACAGCTGGGAGAGGAGGGAGTGAGAGAGAGAGACAGAGAAGGAGAGACAGAGAGAGAGAGAGAGAACCTGCTGGCTGTGCCTTTATTAAGTTCTATGGGCATAATCCCTTAGGCTTTCCTGAGGCAGTTGTGGATTGGCTAGTTTTAAAAAAACATGTGAAGGGGGCAACTTATTTGCCTGACTCTAGCGTTGACCATTAGGTTTTATTGTGAGCAGCAGCTGTGGGAAGTGTTGGGTTCTGGGTTAGTGAGATGAGGAACACACTGGCCATATCACACACAACCACACGGGGAAGAAACGTTTCTTCTAGGCCAAAGGTGGCGGGGTACGGCTGGGTTTCCAACAACATATGTCAGCTCTAAAAATGGGTGCTAAGACAGCACGTAGATTAAACAAATGTATGACTCTTCCTGTCATGGTGCTGGTGCCTTGCGTCATTTTAAAAAATAGAAGCCAGGTGTAGTCTGAGTGGTGGAGATATTGACTGCAAGGGGAATACGATCATTTAACCAGCAAAGTAAGCATTAGCGTAGGGCGGTTATGTTGTTGGAGATTATGAACTGATAATTTAGTAAAGTACATGTAAAGATTAGTGGTATTCTGTTTAACCAAGAGGAATGGTGGCTGTGGGTTGGAGATGCAAGGCAGGGAGTTGTGGTAGAAGGCTGGAGGTGGTTAATAGGAGAGGGCAGCCAGGAATAGGTGGTCTTCTTCTCGGGGGGTCAAGGGGTTGACTGATATGAGGCAGGTGCCTCCTGGGAAAAGTAATCATCGCTCTTAATTTTCATAACCAGTGCCAGATTTGCCTTTAAAAATTGAAGTATGGGGGTGTACCTTTGAGCAGAGAGCAAGGAAAATACCAGGACTGTGGGCCAAGCACGCAGCGAGTTCAGGAAGAAAAGCAAAAGATGCTCTGTGTCCATCACGTGCCTTAGGAGAGGCAATCCACTGGCAAGTGCTGCCGGGGGGAGGTTTCAGTGTAAGAGGCGAAGTCACGTGTGGCACAGGACGTGAGGTCATCTCCAGCATTGATCGAAGTCTTGGGTTGGGGCAATGTTATCTGAGGCAGTCATTTCCAACAGTGGGATTTTGGGCTAGGGTGATGTTGTCTGGGGTGTGGGACTGGGGTCTCTTTTTTGAGTGGGTGTACCCTGGAATGGATGCTGTAGACCTCCAGACTGCAAACCAGTGAAAACATCCAAAGCAATAGTAATAAGACCAGCAGTCAACAGACATATGCAGCTCTCCCTGGCAGGGCTTCTGTTTTGTTTGGTTTTGGTGTAAGTTTAATTTTAAGTGGGTTCTGTATCAGATGAGCAGCTGCCTGCCTGTTGGTCTACAGTTAATGAGTTCTAGGAGAGCATGTTCCCTCAATCTGGCCTCCAGCCCTTATGGGATGGGGGTAAGATAGAAGATTTATAAAAAGTAGGTTAATGCCTGGGGCAAGATAGAGAATTTTAGTGATTGATGTGTTGGACTGGAATTGGAAAAGAGGTTATTTGAAAACATCACTGTGTCTTGGAGTTTAACTGGTTATCAGGGACCTGTCAGGGGCATGAAAGTTCTAGTAATGGCTTTCTCAAGAGCCCAGTATCATGGTGTATTCTAAAAAGTAAAATGTGTTTTGGTTACTACCAGTGGTCTGCAACTTTGAAAGGAATAAAAAGTGTTCTGGGAAGGCCTTATAGTGTGGCCTTAGAATATGTGGAAGTGTGTGATTTTGATATCTTTTGGGTATCTGTGAGGCAAAAATATCTCAGAGGTCTTTACCTTGAAGGGGACAATTTCTAGAGAATGACCTGATGGTTTCTAATCAATTTGACCATTTATTGGCCAGGGCATCCAGGGCCAAGATGACTGCCTGAAGCTTGGCCAAGTCTGTTTCTTGGGTCCCATCCTTTACCAGGGACATCTTAGCTAAGGGATGGGAAACAGTAACATTGCACTGAGCTCCACCACGTAGGATGGTCAGCAGCGCCATCTGCACAGTCTACAAACTCCCATTACTGTTCACTCAGGGAATCTCATGAGCTTTCAGGTAGCCAAGGGCTCTGTAAAAGGGGTGACCTCTTCCAACACTCTGGCATATGGAAAGGTGCTGAGAACAAGGAAGGCACCCCCTCCTGTAGGTGGAATATGCCAAGGGGCCCAGGTTTTGATCTGTCCTATCTTAGAGAGGCCATTATAACTGTGCTGAGCTTGTGGGGGTGCAGTTTCCATGACCCACAGCATAACAGGAAGTTGGGAATGCAGAGTCACAGGCTCAGGGACTGTGAGAGCCTCTGTTTGCAGGAGAACCCAGAGAGTAGCCAGCAGTTGGCTGTTTTACTGGAATATAGGACAAGACCAAGAGGGGCAATTTTTGCTACCAGAAGTTGGGGCAACCAATGGCCATCATCAGTGGTCCATAGACACCATGAGGCATGAGAAGAGGTTGCCAAAGCCTTTTATTTTTTATTTTATTATTATTATTTTTTGAGACAGAGTCTCACTCTGTCACCCAGGCTGGAGTGCAGTGGCACAATCTCAGCTCACTGTAACTTCTGCCTCCTGAGTTCAAGTGATTCTCCTGCCTCAGCTTCCCCAGTAGCTGGGATTACAGGTGCCCGCCACCATGCCCGGCTAATTTTTTTTTTTTTTTGTATTTTTGGTAGAGATGGGGTTTCACCACATTGGCTAGGCTGGTCTTGAACTCCTGACCGCAGGTGATCTGCCCACCTCGGTCTCCCAGAGTGCTGGGATTACAGGTGTGAGACACCGCATCCGGCCTACCTTTTATTTCTGAAGGTGCTAGTGAGAGTGCCTGTTGATTTTAATTTACAAGTAATATTTATAAATGAGGAATCTGTTGCCACCATAACCCCAAAAGTACTAAGAGATACTGGACTTACACGTCCTTACAAGTGTGTCAAATGAGCCTTCTTGGAGGAGGATCTCCTCAATGTAATGTCATGCCTGTGCTCCCAGAGAAGGTGGATGTCGTTAAGATCCTGTCTTCAGAGACTGTGTGTGATGACAAAGCCCTTGAGGTGCCCTATGGGTAGCCCAGAAAATGTGTGTTGTGCCCTTTTGGAGGTGGAGGCAAACTGCATCTGAGAGGCTGTTGAAATAGGCCCAGAACTGAATATGTTAGCCAAATGTATAAGAGCTCAATATTCACCAGTCATTGACTAGAATTAGTCATATTATTGGGAATTGGGTATGGAGGCCTTAATGGATAGGAACATGGTGTAAAGGTTGTAGTAATCCACTCTGAGGCACCCTTAATTTTTTCTACATTTAAGAACAGGCAAAACTGGCTCTCAAATGGAGGAAGAGTGGAGATCATTACCCCTTTATTAATTAGACTGTATATAGTAAGTTTGAATCCTTGAAGATCCTGATTTAACTTACATTAGGCCTTTGTAAATTGACCATCTTAACTGGAGGTTCATGGAATTTTATTTTATCAAGCCAATTTGTAAGTGCCAAAAACTTACTTTAATTTACAATTGTTATTATTATTATTTTTGAGACAGGGTCTTACTCTGTCACCTAGGCTGGAGTGCAGTGGCAAGATCACCGGCTCACTGCAACCTCAACTTCCTGGGCTCAAATGATCCTCCCACCTTAGCCTCCTGAGTAGCTGGGACTACAGGCACGTGCCACCATGCCTGGCTAAGTTTTGTATCTTTGGTAGGGATGGAGTTTTGCCATGTTGCCCAGGCTTGTCTTGAAATCTTGGGTTCAAGCGATCCTCACACCTTGGCCTCCCGGAGTGCTGGGATTACACACATGAGCCACCATGCCGGCTTAATTTATTATTTATTGTGTCAGAGCATCTGTACTTAATATAGACTATATTACAGCAATGGGTGCATGACTATAGGAAATTTAGGCAAGGCTACAGTTAAAGTGAGACATATTTATTTTTTGCTATTTTATATTTAGCTATTTTTTAAGATGGTAGAGGCAGAGTGTTTAAATTTACTGAGATCTCCAGGTATAACTGTGATTGAAGCCCCAGTATTGACTAAGCCCAAGAACTTTTGCCAATTGGTACATTTTAGCAAATGTTAAAGTCAAGTGAGAACCTGTGTTGTAGAGGCACAAAAGCCAATCCATGCCCTTTGAAATATTTTTGTTATATAAATTATTTAGTATATAAATTTATATATACAATTTGAATTTCTAATTGGATCAAATCATAGTAACTTGTTTTCTTTTCTTTTTTTTTGAGATGGAGTCTCACTCTGTCACCCAGGCTGGAGTGCAGTGGCACAATCTCAGCTCACTGCAACCTCCGCCTCCCGGGTTCACATCATTCTCCTGCCTCAGCCTCCCAAGCAGCTGGGACTACAGGTGCCCGCCACCACACCTGGCTGATTTTTGTATTTTTAGTAGAGACAGTGTTTCACCGTGTTAGCCAGGATGGTCTCAATCTCCTGACCTTGTGATCTACCCTCCTCGGCCTCCCAAAGTGCTGGGATTACAGGCATGAGTCACCACGCCCAGCCCCGTTTCTTATTTTTATTTTTATTATTTTTTTGAGACGGAGTTTCCCTCTTGTTGCCCAGGCTGGCTGGAGTGCAGTGGCGCAATCTTGGCTCACCACAACCTCCGCCTCCCGGGTTCAAGCAATTCTCCTGCCTCAGCCTCCTGAGTAGCTGGGATTACAGGCAGGTGCCATGCCCAGCTAATTTTTGTAATTTTAGCAGAGACAGGGTTTCACCATGTTGGCCAGGATGGTCTCGATCTCCTGACCTCATGATCTGCCCGCCTCGGCTTCCCAAAGTGCTGGGATTACAGGTGTGAGCCCCTGCTCCCGGCCTGTGATTTTCGTTGTAATGGTTTCTTTCTAATTTGGTCTTGAGGTCTATTAAGAGTGGCCAAAAGCCAAGACAGCCTCTCTAGGAAAACCCTGGTAGAGGAAAGTTGGGTACAGGTGTATCATTCAAGTGAGACACAATGAGGAGGTGACACCCACATGCATGAAGCAGAAGAAAATTCTTACAGCTCTTGGAGAGGTTAGGGGTGCCCATGGGAGGCCCAGGGGAAGTCTGGAGGTGACTGGGAGCTCAACTAACTGGTGAGGGGCAGGAGGAAAGAGAGAGGATCTGTGGGACCAGGCCTTTATTTAGGTCCATAGGTATTATTCCCTAGGCTTTCCCTATGGGGTTGTGGATTGGTGAGTTTAAAGAAAACATGTGGCCAGGCATAGTGGCTCACACCTGTAATCCCAGCACTTTGGGAGGCTCAGGCAGGCAGATCATGAGGTCAGGAGATCAAGACCATTCTGGTCAACATGGTGAAAACTCGTATCTACTAAAAATACAAAAATTAGCTGGACATGGTGGCGCTTGCCTATAGTCCCAGCTACTTGGGAGGCTGAGGCAGAAGAATTGCTTGAATTCGGAGGGCAGAGGTTGCAGTGAGCTGAGATCGCACCACTGCACTCCAGCCTGGGCAACAAGAGCGAAACTCCATCTCAAATAAATAAATAAATAAAAAGAAAACATGCTCTAAGGGGAGATCTTACATGACTCTGATATTGATCAATAGGTTTTATCCTGATCAGCAGCTGTGGGAGGAGCTGGGTTCTATGTCAGTGAGATGAGGAACAATAAGGCCATGTCGCACACAACCACATAGGGAGGGGAAGTTTTAACTAACCCAAAGGTGATGGCCTACAACTGAGTTTCCAACAATTTACTTTGGGCCTAAAAGTTGATGCCGAGGTAGCAACTGTATTAAACAAATTGATGACATAGAGCCATCTTGTGGAGCACCTTGGCTACAGAGTGAGCAATAGGGAGCCACTGAAGGTTACAGAGCAGAGGAATAAAGTAAGTGGAGCTGCACTTTAGGGAGGTCTAATGGAAATTGATTTAGAGAAACCAGAAGGCAGAAGACTAGCTAGAAGATTCTACTAATTTTTTTTTTTTTTTTGGTGGGGTCTTGCTCTGTCACCCAGGCCAGAATGCAGTGGTGTGATCACTGCTTACTGTAGCCTTGACCTCCTGGGCTCAGGTGATCCTCTCACCTCAGCCTCCTGAGTAGCTGGGACTCCAGATGTGTGCCACCATGCCTGGCTAATTTTTGTAGAGATGGGATTTTGCGGTGTTGCCCAGGCTGGTCTCAAACTCCTGAGCTCAAGTAATCCACCCATCTTGGCCTCCCAAAGTGCTGGATTACAGGCGTGAGCCCCCAAGCTTGGAAGATTCTACTAATCTTTTTCTTTTTCTTTCTTTCTTTTTTTTTTTTTTTAAGAGATGGACTCTCACTGTCGCTGAGGCTGGAGTGCAGTGACGCAATCTCGGTTCACTGCAACCTCTGCCTCCTGGGTTCAAGCGATTCTCCTGCCTCAGCCTCCTGAGTAGCTGCGATTACAGGCACGTGCCTCCACCCCTGACTAATTTTTGTATTTTTAGTAGAGATGGGGTTACACCATGTTGGCCGGGCTGGTCTCAAACTCTTGACCTCAGATGATCCACCCGCCTCAGCCTCCCAAAGTGCTGGGATTACAGGCATGAGCCACTGTGCCTGGCCAGATTCTAATAATCTTGATACAATGTTATTGAGAGCATGAGAGGGTGCTAAGAGAACAGGGGAAGTACACGGCTGCTGGAAGTCTCAAATGCTTTGCAGAAGCCGGGCACAGTGGCTCATGCCTGTAATCCCAGCACTTTGGAAGGCCAAGGTGGATGGATCACAAGGTCAGGAGATCAAAACCATCCTGGCTAACACGGTGAAACCCCATCTCTACTAAAAATACAAACAATTAGTCAGGCGTGGTGGCGGACACCTGTAGTCCCAGCTACTCAGGAGGCTGAGGCAGGAGAATTGCTTGAACCTGGGAGGCAGAGGTTGCAGTGAGCTGAGATCGTGTCACTGCACTCCAGCCTTAGTGACAGAGCAAGACTCCGTCTCAAAAAAAAAAAAAAAAAAAAAAAAAAATGCTTTGCAGAAGTGGGAAATGGAGGAGTATCAAAGTGGCAGAGGTGGTAAGTGGCAATGGTAACATCACAAGGAAAGCTTAAAAGGGTTTGGGGGGATGATGATGAGACCAACCATGGAATTGGACCCACTATCATGGCTTCAGCATGAAAGGGAGCCCCAAAATCATACCCAGTAAATCGCCTGATTTTCCATATTTGATAGTATGTACATGCATTTAAGCCAAAAACCCAGTGCTTGTGCCCATGAGAAGAAAATAAGGCGTAGTTAATTCATTGTGTTTCTCTTTAGCCTTTTCTCCCACAGGCCAGTCATTTGCTACGTCATGGTAAGGACCATAATCAAGGCAAAAAAAAAAAAAAAAAGATTTTGTTGTTGTTGTTATTAAATAAACTATCAACCACAGGAATAGAAAGCAAACAGATTTTTCATGGTCGTTTCCTGAATTTGGACAAGAGAAAAGGGTGACCAGAAAGCGGGCTTTTCCGTGAGGCTTTGACTGTGTGATTTGCTGGCTGGTTTAGACATGAACATAGTTGCAGGGTTTGGGTAACCACAGCGGCAGGAGAACAGCTGGGATGTGGTCAGTGAGCACATCTCCCGGTCCCATAACAGCACCCACAGAAGCTTGTCCTTGACAACTGAGAGACCTTGGGGCCAGCCGGCACACGCGCTGTCTTCATGGTGGCTTGCCTGGGAGGGCAAGGTTTGCTGACTTCTTTATCTCAAGATTGGATCAGTTTAGAATTTGGTTTGCTATTACTGACTGTGCTCCTTCCCTGCCAGCTCTTTCTATATATATCATAGACTCTGCCTCAGTCCTCATGACCACTGTATGAGGTAGGTAGGAGTATTCCCATTCTTTAGGAAACTGAGGTTCCAAAAGCTAAGTGAATGGATGAACAAGTGGTAGGGTCAGGATTAGAATCCACGTTCACCTGAATCCAAAACCGGTGCATTTTCCACTAAGCATGTGGCTCATTTTCCTTACTGTCTCCTCACCTCTCCTGCTAGGCTTGATGGAGAAACACTTCGGGGAGCAAACTTTTACCCCACTTTCTGCCGCATTGCCAAAGCTAGTGGAGTATGAATGTGATACTGTCACCTCCAGTCAATGCACCCACTGTCTATAGACAAGTTCTGCCAGTGCATTGTTCTTCTAGTGGGCTCTGGAGGGCTCTGCCCACCTTGTGAATCACAGGGAAGCTCAGGGAGACATTGGATTTCCTAAAGCACTCAGATGAGTTTCCAGGAAGTGACTAAGTCACACCAGCTGCTGGGGATCTTAGGGTGGTCACCAAAGTTCGAGCCCTTTGGAAGAGATCTCCCTGGCTGATATAAATAAATTCTCATAACTCATGCATGGAGGTCTTGTTGTTTGGTTTCCAACCAACAATAGGTTTTAAAGGTTTCCCTGAGACAGTACCAGGCATTGAATCTAGTCTACAGATTAGACAAATTCAGCCATGAATAGGAATGGGGATACTCAAGGATCTACCCAGTGTCTGGAGGATTTGCTTGAGAGGCTCAATTATTTTATAACAAAAGAGGCCAGTAGTATTTTTAAATATGTAGATCATGTTGAGGTTGTATATCAGTTAGGGTAAAGCTGGACTGCTACAACAAAGACACCCAACAATAGCATGACTAAAGTTTATGTATTTCTCATGTAACAGTCCAGTAATTTCAATTGCAACAGTCCAGGGTAAGCTTTTGAGACTAGTGGGAGATTCAGCTCCATGTGGTCATTCAGGGATTAGGTTCCTTATTAGTCATTGTTCCACAATAATCCACAATTATTGTGATCTGCAAAATTTAAGCTGTGTTACTGCCAAGCCTGGGTTGTAGCCTGTAGGAAAGGTAAAGGGTGTGGAGGAAACATGGCTCTTCTTGCATCCTCACTTCCTCTCCTGTTCCACTAGAGATAAATCACATGTGCACATCTATCTGAAAGGGAGACTGGGAAATTAATGCACTTGGGCAGCCATTGTTTTACTATTATGAAACAAGCGGAGCTTAGATTTTGTGGACAACTAGCAATGTTTGGTAGACAACTAGCAGCTGGGTGCATCTCATTGATCTAGCATGGCATAGAAGAGGAAGTGCTGGCTCTGGACCCTGAAGACGTGGGTTCAAATCCTTGCTCTACTATGTTAAACTGGGCAAACTGCCTCATCTCTCTGACCATGGCTTGCTTCAACTGCTGTGCCTTCCTTAAATAGCAATTGGGAGGATTGTAACACACAGGTGCTTGATTGCAACTTGATACCAGGTGCTTGTAACACAACAGGTGCTTGATTGTAACACAACAGGTCATGGTTGCAAGAAATGAAAACCAGCTTGAGTTAGCTTGAGAAAAGAGAGATTTAATTTGAGGTCCAAGTCATTTTAGATAACCCGAAGGCAGGAACTATAGATGGACCTTTGTAGGGAAGGACTGGAATTTGAAGACAAAAGGAGTAAAGAGGAGGGAATTTGAGGAGCCCTCAATCCGTTAGCAAAACCCGCTGGCACTAACTCCAAAATAAATCCTGACTGCGTCTATTTCTCTCGTGTACCTCCTTCCCTAGTCCAGGTCACCTTTGAGCCTTGTCTGGACTGATGAATGACTGGTCCCTCTGCCTTCATTCTTATGCTCTCAAATCCATCCTTTCACACAGAGCAAGAGTGAAGTTTAGAAACATTAATGAGATATGTCTCCTGTTTGAGACCTGTAGTGTCTTCCTACAGCATGTAGAATAAAACCCCAGCTCCTTACTCTGGTTTACCAAGTCCCATGCAATGTGACCTCTCCTCCCTGACTGCATCTGCCACTCTTCCCCTCTTCCACTTTGCTTTAGCCACGTGGTCCAGCTGTATATAGACATGTCATTTAAATCTTGCTCCTGCCTCAGGGCCTTGCATGACTATTTTCCCTTCCTGGAGAACTCTTAACACTTTGTGCTTTTAGTAATCCACACCTCAGTATAAAATCTTAGAATGACCTCTCTCTATCATGTCAGCCTACTTTAATTCTCTACACAGCCATTAACACAGTTTTATAGTTTTCTCACTAATATACTTATTTGTTGTTACCCAATTCCCAGACCCCATCGCCCCAGTAAATGCAATCTTTATAAAAGCGGGGAACTGCCTATCTTGATCTCTGGTGTATCCTGTTTGCTTGGGAATACTTTTTGAATGAACTGAGTTAATTAAAAAAATATATGTGACTTTACTGCTTGTAACCCTTTCAAAATTTAACTGTGTATTTTGAACTTCTTTCCACTTCAATGAATACACAATTACTATATGCTCACAGCATCCCATTACCTAGAGATACCACAACCAATGTAAACAACTTCCTACTGTTGAATATTTAGTGAATATCCTTATATAGAGACATCTTTGCACATTCTTCATTATTTCCTAGAATACATTTATACATGTGAAATAATTGAGTTAAAGGATAGTCTGCTTCTGAGATTTGATATACAAAGCAAAACTGACTTCCAGGGAAACTGTGATTGTTTTTATGTTCTGTGGGGCATGAGAGTGCCAGGTTCCCCAGGCCCTCAGAAAAGGACTATTATCGTTTTTTATTTTGCCAATTGGATGCACTAAAAATGTCATCTTGTATCAATCCATGTTTTAAAAAATTACCAATGGTGTTGAACATTTTTCTTCTATTTATTATATTTAATCCTTTTGTTCCTCTCCTTGACTCTTTTTTAAAAACAAGTGCATCATCTTCACACGTTATTCTTGGTTGAGGGTTTCCTCTTTCATCCTCAGAGACCCACATTCAGGTGGGAGAACATTTGCGAGAATGAGGGAAATTGATTCTTGCCATGCACTCTAAGCTCCCAAGAGGCCCTCTCCTTCCTCACCATTAGAATACAAATTGACTGCTGGGGAGTGAGGAACCTGTGTGAAGAAAAGTCAACAGTGACTAAGAGGCCGGGCTTTATACAATCCCAGTCACTGGTGCACCCCTCACAAAGGCTTCCAAATGCTTACAAATTGCTTCTGAATATCATTGGGGAATCTTCTGCTTGGCATACAATTTAGGCATCAGCACCTTTATCAGAATGAAGGTGTCCATTTCTCCATTCTGCAGAACTGCTCAGAGCTGATCAAAGCCAACCAATTATGTGGGTATTTACTGAGCACCCAAAGCATTGCAGACTAGTTGGGGAGATGCCTTCCTGGGTCTTTGAAGGACATCTGGAATGATTTAGACCTCATCATAAGATATAAGCAAAAGCATTTCCTTCTACAGTTAACACTGGAGCAGGCCACATCACAGGGCCAGCCAAGCTTTGGGCCAAACCTCTAGCATCATGAAGATAGAACCAACAGCTTTGGACTTCCATACTCAGTCTGAGTATGGAAATCCACATTTAGGAGGTGGTTAACAATGGTCAAACAGCAAAAACAATATTTTTGTTGTTAGTCTCCAATTTTTCTGCTTTTGTTTTTCAGGAAGGTGTGACTTGCAGAGGAGTTGATTCATTCTTATGTAGATTTACTGGAGAAGTTCACAGCAGGAGACTGGGGTCTGAGACACACTAATCTTTGGTGAGAGAAGATAGGGATGGAAGCTAGGTCCCCATATACGGCTATGGGAGGGGACTGATATCTACAATCCAGTGCTCTTAAACGGTGATCAGCTTTCCAGGTGATCAGCTTTCCCTACATTGTCAATGAAAGGGCTGTTCTTTACACTTTACTCTGAGCGTTTTTTGTGTGTGTGTGTGTATGCACATGTACACAAGCATGCAGTCATGAGCAAGCACGACTATGTGCGTGAGTTCAGGTTTTCTTTCTGAAAAGAAATGATGAGGCCGGGTGCAGTGGCTCACGCCTGTAATCCCAGCACTTTGGGAGGCCGAGGCGGGCGGATCATGAGGTCAGGAGATCAAGACCATCCTGACTAACACAGTGAAACCCCATCTCTACTAAAAATACAAAAAATTAGCCAGACGTGGTGGTAGGTGCCTGTAGTCCCAGCTACTCGGGAGGCTGAGGAAGGAGAATGGCGTGAACCCGGGAGGCAGAGCTTGCAGTGAGCGGAAATCATGCCACTGCACTCCAGCCTGGGCAATAGAGCCAGACTCCATCTCAAACAAAAAAAAAAAAAAAAAAAAGAAAGAAATGAAGGATGAAGGTGATAGTAGAAAGTTGTTGTAAAAATATCCCTTTTTTTTTTTGAGAAAAAGTCTTACACTGTGTCACCCAGGCTGGAGTGCGGTGGCACAATCTTGGCTCACCGCAACCTCTGCCTCTTAGATTCAAGTGATTCTTCTTCCTCAGCCTCCCAAGTAGCTGGGATTACAGGCACCCACCACCATGCCCAGCTAATTTTTTTGTATGTTTAGTAGAGACAGGGTTTCACCCTGTTGGCCAGGCTGGTCTCGAACTCCTGATCTCAAGTGATCTCCCCACCTCAGCCTCCCAAAGTGCTGAGATTTCAGGCGTGAGCCATCATGGCCAGCTAAAAATATACTTTCTTGGCAAAGTAAAAAGCTTGCAAATGCATATTTGTCTTTCCAATTTTTTCCCTGTTATCTGTGAAATCATCTGATCATTAGATCTACTGCTTTAAAAGATAAGCTTTTCATGTAACTGTGATGTTCTGTTTTAATGGAAAATTGACTTTTGCAGTGTGCCCCAAAGAATAAAGCCCTCAAAGAATGTGAGGCCTGAACTCACTTCAAATGCTGGGAAGACCCTTTCCTTAGCTGAGCTGCGGAGGCACCAGGACTCCTGTGGCACTGCCCTAACGAGGAGGCAGTGCTGCCAAATTCAGGTGGGTGTCCCCTGGGGTGGGGCTGGCTGGACTGTGGACAGCAGGCACCATTCAGCCCACAGGAGAAGCTGCCTTGGTGCAGGGGAGGATCCTGTGATCCAGGGGCCTGAGCAGATTTGGAGGGAAAGCTGAAGAGGAAAAGAAAGGATGTAAACAAATTAAAAAGCAAAAAACAAATAACCCCATTATTTGTCCATTAGGCAAAGGACATGAACAGACACTTCTCAAAAGAAGACATACAGGTAGCCAACAAACATATGAAAAAATGCTCATCTCTAATCCTCAGAGAAATGCAAATCAAACCCACAATGAGATACCATCTTATGCCAGTCTGACTGGTTTTTGCTCAAAAGCCAAAAAATAACGGATGTTGGCAAGGCTGTGGAGAAAACGGGACATTTATACACTGTTGGTGGGAGTGTAAATGAGTATTGCCATTGTGGAGAGCAGTTTGGAGATTTTTCAAAGAACTCAGTTGAGCTACTATTCAACCCAGCAATCCCATTGTGGGGTATAGATCCAAAGGTAAATAAATTGTTCTACCAAATGAACACATGCACCTGTATGTTCACTGTAGTGTGTCTCACAATCACAAAAGCATGGAATCAACATAGGTGCCCATCAGTAGTGGATTAGATAAAGAAAATACGGTACATATACACCATGGAATACTATAGTCATAAAAAAACAAAATCATAGGCCAGACTTGGTGGCTTGTACCTGTAATCTCAGCACTTTGGGAGACCGAGGCAGGCAGATTGCCTCAGGTCAGGAGTTCAAGACCAGCCTGACCAACATGGTGAAACCCCGTCTCTACTAAAAATACAAAATTAGCTGGGTGTGGTGGTGTGCGCCTGTAATCCCAGCTCCTCGGGAGGCTGAGGCGAGAGAATCTCTTGAACTCAGGAGGCAGAGGTTGCCGTGAGTCAAGATCGAGCCATTGCACTCCAGCCTGGGCGACAGAGAGAGACTCCGTCTCAAAAAACAACAAAAACCAAAAAGCAAAAAACAAAATCATGTCCCTTGCAGCAACATGGATGCAGCTAGAGGCCATTATCCTGTGCAAACTAACACAGGAACAGAAAGCCAAATACCACATGTTCTCAGTTATAAATGGGAGAGAAATATTGGGTATACAAAGACATAAAGTTGGGACCAAAAGCCACTGTAGACTACTATATAGGGAAGGGATAGAGGGAGGCAAGGGTTGAAAAACTACCTATTGGGTACTATAGGTACCTGCGTGATGGGATCATTCATACCCAAACCTCAGCATCACACAAAATATCTCTGTAACAAACCTGCACATGTAACTCCTGATTCTAAAATATAAGTTCGAAAAGAAAAAAAATACCCCTTCAACTACCAGTTTATCCCTCTTCCTCCCTCCTTCCTGGCTTCCTCCGATTATATTCATTTGAAAAATCAGTGGGTCTCCAGGGAAATTATTCAAGGGGCCAATGTATGCAGCCAAAGTTAAATAATCAGAGTCTAGACGTTGGGTTTTTAATTTAGGGAACTCAGAAATAAAGCAAAAAGGTAAATAAAAGTAAAAGAAGTTTCACTATGTTCCCTGGGGTTAAAAAAAAAATGCATGGTAGGGAGCTCTGGGAGCCCTGAACTGAAAAAACATACAGAATCAATTAAATGGATGCAGAGCGATGGCGGGTGATGGCTCCCCGTTGTCCCTTCCCTGTGTCATCATTCTCGCTGATTCTCAGGGCTGGAGACTTTAGAGGTATTATCAGGAGATAAGAGGCCAGTCTCATATTCCTGGGAGAAAAATCCCCGCCGATTTGCAGTAAGATCTTGGATTTGACCTATGACTTTTATGTCACAAAGGATCAGCGATTGCAGTTCAGGTAATAGAAGAGGCCAAGTCAGCTTTCTCTTTTTCCTCCCTCCGGCCCTCCCTCCCCTCCTCCAAAGGATAACCTCAATTTGTTTGGAATTATATTTAAGCAGCAACCTCGTGAAATACCTACCAGAGGCAAGGGTGGCATCTGCATTCCTTGTGTCTTCTGGTCGGACGCCCCCGCAGGCCGTCTAACTTATGCAAAGGCGCGGCTGCGCGTTGCAGCGGGGTCTGCACTGAGACTCCAGGCTCCACGTGTCTCACCTCGCGGAGACCGCGCTTGTTTTCATGATGCTGGGGATGCGGGTGTTGTGCTCTTGGAGAGGGGAAGGGCTTGGGAAATGTAACTTACGAATCTTCTTAACGGCTGCCAACAAAACTCCGCTGCTGAGATGCAAGCACTGGACGAGGGGCTCCCGCCAGCTCCCCCGCAGAGCGCACGGCAGACCCGGGGGGGTCCGGGGCCCAGCAGTGCACTCACCCCGGAGGGCTCCGGTCACAACCCAGAGGGGTCGACCCTCTGGCCTGTGAGTTGCTGCGAGGCGGTGGGCTGGGGAGAGGAATTCTCGAGTTCAAAGGGAAGGCTTGCAACCACCTGTCGCTGGAGGAGGAACCGGTGGGGACGCCCGGGGAGGGGGGCGGGCTGGGCAGGAAGGGCAGGGACGCTTCCCGAAGGAGAGCGGGCGGGAGACGGTTTCTGTAAAATAATACCAAGGGCTCCGAGAGCCGGCACTTCAGAGCCGCCGGACCCCCTGTCCCTGGGAAGACCGACTAGCAGAAAGTCGCGGCCACTTCTAAAGGAGTCAACATTTTGCACGCTTTCACACTGGTTTTAGCACTTTTATGATCTGATTGAAAAGCAGTCGTAAAAAAAAAAAAAAAAAAAAAAACCCTAAAATTGAAAATTTAGAAAATAGATTTGTGAAGTCTTACCAATGTACATACATACCACTGAAAAAGCGCGTTTAGGTGTGCGAGGTGTTTCATGTGCTTTGGAAAATGTTTGGTCTGCGTGTGGGTCGGGCGCGGGGGCGGGGGTCCCTAGACTCCCCGGTCCCTGGCCTACATATGGGAACTAATAAACAAGAAGTTTGAACAATCGGACTCCTCCCTCTACCTTATGTGAGGGAAACTTCTGAGCTTCCAAATCCATACATTCAGCCCAGATGCAATCGCTGTTTTGAATGCTCGTGTCCAGATGCCTGTGGGCTACATGGATGTCTTACAGGTAAAAATCACCATTTCTAGACTTATTTCTCTGAGTTAGAGCTGAGAAGTTACTTTGGATGCCTCCCTCTTCCTCAGCAATACTTCTTCCTGTCTCCTTAGTCACCACATTTGGCAATTTCCTAAAGCATCTCTGGAACCCCACATCCCTACTCCTCTCTGGCCCTTCACTGTCATAGCCTGGCTCAGGCCCTCTGTGGCATTGTCAGGGGCTCCAACCACCTTCACTTGACCCTTCTGAAGCTCCCATGTGCCATACCATTCCCAAGCATAACACCTCTCGCCATAAGAAGGTACTCAGTACCAGTAGTCACAAGGGAAATGCAAATCAAAATCACAAGATACCACTACTTACCTAAAGGAATGGCTAAAATAAGAAATAGCAACAACACCAAATTCTGGCAAGCATGCAGAAAAAACGCATTACTCCTACGTTGCTGTTGGGAATGGGAAAACGTACAGTCACTTTGGTTGTTTTTTTTTTTGAGATGGAGTCTCACTCTGTTACCCAGGCTAGAGTGCAGCAGTGCTATCTCAGTTCACTGCATCCTCTGCCTCCCGGGTTCAAGCAATTCTTCTCAGCCTCCCTAGTAGCTGAGTCTACAGGCACCCACTACCACGCCCGTCTAATGTTTGTATTTTTAGTAGAAACAGGGTTTTCATCATGTTGGCCAGGCTGGTCTTGAACTCCTGACCTCAAGTGATCTGCCTGCCTCAGCTTCCTAAAGTGCTGGGATTACAAGCATGAGCCACGGTGCCCAGCCCCAGGTACAGTCACTTTGGAAAACAGTTTGACAGTTTCTGTAAAAACTAACCAAGTTACCACACAACAGTTGCATTCCTGAGCATTTACCCCCAGAGAAAGAAAAACTATGTTCACACAAAAATCTGTACATAGATGGCTACAGCAACTTTATTCATAATAGCCAAAATCTGTCCTTCACTGGCTCAGAGGCCCTTCGACAGATGAATAGTTAAGCAAACTGTGCTACAACTATACCCTGGAATGCTACTCAGCAACAGGGAGTGGAGTATTGATACTTGCAACAGATTAGATGAATCTCCAAGAAATAATGTCGAGTATGACAAGCCAAACCCAAAAGGTGTATATGATCGTATGATTCCATTTATATAGCATTCTTGAAATGACAACATTTTGTAAATGGAGAACAGATTAGTGGTTGCAGGGATTTGGCATGAGGGTCAGGGTGTAGGGAAGTTTGTGTGGTTATAACAGGAGAGAGCCTTGTGGGTTGTTGAATAACAGTTGACTGTGATGATGGATACACGAGCCTACAGAGGTGATAAAATTGTATAGACTTGATACACTAACAGCAATGAGTACAAGTAAAACTGGGAATCTGAATAAGATGGGAATGGATTGTATTAGTATTAATACCCTGATTGTGATATTAGACTATAGTTTTGCAAAAATATTACCATTTGGGAAAACTGAGTAAAGTATACAAGATATTTCTCTATTATTTCTAATAACTGTATGTGAATTGACGCTTATTTCAATTTTTAAAGTTTGTTAAAGATTTTTAAAATTTATTTTATTTTTGTTATTGTGGTAAATATCCATAACATGAAATTTACCATCTTAATCATTTTTAAGTATACATTTCCGTGACGTTAAGTACGTTCACATCATTGTGCAGCCATCACTACCGTGTATCTCCAGAACATTTTCGCCTTCTACAACTGAAACTCTGCACACATTAAACTCAAATTTTCCATTCTCTCCTGCTTCCATAATTTTGTTTTAAACTGCAAGAAAACTCCTAAACTCAAACTCCTCCTGGGCACCTCATCACCTACAGGGGAAACTCTCAGTGCCCTTGGGTGCCCTGGCCCTGGCATTACCCACCTGCTGGTGTTCCTGTGAACCCCGCCTTGCCTTGCCAAGCTCTGGGGTCTGTGTTGTCCCCTAATACAGGCATTCGACTTCTCTTAACCTGGAAAATTCAGTTTCAGGGCCCTTTCCAAGGCCTGGGAAGGGATTCCAGCACAGTGTTCACATGGTCCTAAGTTTTGTAAATTTGCAAAAATAAGATACTTTCATTGCAATCAAGAGTCACCTGGGGCATTTTATTTCCTTGTCCTCTTGTTGCCTCTACTAGGTGAGTAGTCCCAGCTACTCAGGAGGCTGAGGCAGGGGAATCACTTGAACCCGGGAGGCAGAGGTTGCAGTCAGCCGAGATCGCGCCACTGCACCCCAGCATGGTGACAGAGCAAGTCTCAAGAAACATAAACAAAAACACAAACAACAACAACAACAAAACAAGGGAAGGAAAACAAAGATGTAAAAATGTTATAGACTGACCACTGTAAATAATAAGACTACTATGAACTAATAATCACAATGTCTACAGTTGGGATGCTGTTACTATTACATTCTGCTTGCTTACAGAAAAATATTTGAAGAATCACATAGTCAAAAGCAGAAATCCAGAAATTGTCAAGAGAACTACAATTATTGAGCCTCACTGAATGTTCACACTGGTGAGTAATAAAATTACAAATTATTTTACCTCTACTAACTCATAGAATTTTAGAACTAAGAAGCATCTCAACTTGGAGTCTACTGTTTTATGTAAAAGAAAACCAAGACCAGAGAAATCAATTAATTTACTGAAGGTCATACTCTATTAAGTCATATGCCCTTGCCACATTTTCTAACCAGGCCACGAACTCAGATGAACTCAACCCTTATTCAGTACCTATCATATGCGAGGCATTCTGCGAAACACCTTGCTAGGTGCTGGGAACACATGCCAGGCATTTTCTAGGCACTTAAAGTTGCGTAATTCTCACAACAGTACTCTGTTGTGATTTGAATCTGTGTCCCCACTCAAATCTCATGTCAAATTGTAATCCCCAGTGCTGGAGGTGGGGCCTGGTGGGAGGTGATCGGATCACGGAGGGTGGTTTCTCATGAATGGTTTAGCACCATCCTCTTGGTACAATCCTCACCATTGTGAGTTCTTGTGAGATCCGGTTGTTTAAAAGTTTGTAGCACCGACTGGGCATGGTGGTTCACACCTGTAATCTCAGCACTTTGGGAGGCCAAGGTGGGCAGATCACCTGAGGTCAGGAGTTCAAGACCAGTCTGGCCAACATGATGAAACCCCATTTCTACTAAAAATACAACAATTAGCTGGGCACGCCACTGCACTCCAGCCTGGGCAACACAGTAAGACTCCGTCTCAGAGGGGGGTGGGGGGGAAAAGGTGTGTAGCATCTCCCGCTTCTCCCTCCCGCCTGCTCCGGCCATGTGATGTATATGCTCCTGCTTCACCTTCTGCCGTGATTGTAGTGTCCTGAGGGTTCCTTAGAAGCCGAGGAAATGCCGCCATGCTTCCTGTACAGCCTGCAGAACTGCGAGCCAGTTAAACCTCTTTTCTTTATAAATTACACAGTGTCAGGTATTTCTTTATAGCAGTAAGATAAAGGATGAATACAGTTATTATCCCTGTTTAGAGAAGAAAATATTGAGTCACAGAGCGCAGCAGTAATTCTCCCAAGGTCACAAAGTTATAAGGTCGGGTTGCTGGAATTCAAACCCAGGCAGCTGGGCTCCCAAGTATGTGTTCTTGTGCGTTCTATGAGACTGCTTCTGGGGAAAGATAAAAGCACAAACAAAGATCTTAGGGGCTTGGGTTTTGGTTTTTTAAAGGCTTAGGATGGATGGTATTAGATGGGAGTCTTAGAGCATGCCTGGGAACTATGCAACTGAGAGGCATGACTGGGGAGACCCCGAGTCTAGGACATGGTAGGTACCTGATAAAGGTTGAGTTCATTTGAGTTTGTGGCCTGGTTGCAAAGTGTAGCTAGGGTATGACCCTTAATAGGGTATGACCTTCAGACTAGGGCATGGGGAGATCCAGATTTTGTGGAGCTGGAAGCTAATAAAATTTGGCAGTCCTCCTTTAAAATACAAAATTATGACCTTAAAATTAGGTGCAAAAATGAATATTTACTTAGAATGGGGATGAACTCAATAAATTGCACATTTTTAAAAGTTTAACTACCATAATCATTGCACTATCTGAAAAAATTTTATAATCTTTTTATTAACTGCCTGATTGACTTCCACAATGCTTTCATCCTTCCACAGTTTTTCTGTACACTCTTTGATTGCCTCTTTTTATGAAAAGGTAATATTTTCTACACCAAAAATAGATCATTCAGTCCGTCCTCTGGCATGGCTGATAGAAATTTGAGTTTTATTCTTAACAGTTTAGAAATAATTTGTTTCACGTCTCAATTAATTTCCGATTTGCTCATGCACATATTTAGGACCATTGTCAAAACTGAGAAAACCTCTCAAGATGTATACATGAGCCATGAAGTTTTAGGGTACTTCAGGGTTTCTGAATGACTCATCTTAATAGTCATTGAATTTTTTAAATCGATGAAACTCAATAGCAGTTTATTGTTGATTCCTTCATTATAGTGTGTACTGTAGGTTTAAACTATCTTGTTGATGTCAGTATTTTGGAAGCAAATTCAACTTAATCTGATTTTAAGACGAACCTTTTCCCAATGCGTTCATAAGATTCATTCAGTTAATTGGATTATGTAAAAATCTAAGGGCTTAGTCATCACTTCTGTTAGAAATAGAACATCTTTCTCTTAATGAATTTCATCTTTGAACATATCTAAAATTTTTTTTACAATTTTTAATGTCAGAATGATTTCTATTGATTTCATTATTTTGAGCACATTCTGTTCATAGTCCATTAAGTTTATCTGACTTTACTCTCAGTTCCTTTATAAACAAATCTAAAGATAATTAAATAGGTTCGTTTTCACCTACATCCAAATTAGGAGTCTGTAATTTCTCACTTTTTTATTGAAATGTTCCCAAACATATTTCCGAATTCCAAAAAAAAGTATATTCAAGCTTTATCAACTTTTTGAATAATCTTTTTTTTGCCTCTCATTTATGTTCAGATTCCTCTTCTAAGGCTTTGAAAATATCTTTTATTGGGTTTCTTTTACATAAAACAGTACACTCCAGGTTGAGATGTTTCTGAGTTTTTTGTTTTTGTTTTTTTTTTTTTTTTTTTTGGCAGAGTTTCGCTCTGTCTCCCAGGCTGGAGTGCAGTGGCGCAATCTCCGCTCATTGCAACCTCCGCCTCCCGGGTTCACACCATTCTCCTGCCTCAGCCTCCCGAGTAGCTGGGACTACAGGCGCCTAATTTTTTGTATTTTTAGGAGAGACGGGGTTTCACCGTGTTAGCCAGGATGGTCTCGATCTCCTGACTTCATGATCTGCCTGCCTCAGCCTCCCAAAGTGCTGGGATTAGACGCGTGAGCCATCGCGCCCGGCCGAGATGCTTCTTAGTTCTAAAATTCTATGAGTTAGTAGAGGTAAAATAATTTGTAATTTTATTACTCTCCAGTGTGAACATTCAGTGAGGCTCAATAATTGTAGTTCTCTTGTCAATTTCTGGATTTCTGCTTTTGACTATGTGATTCTTCAAATATTCTTCAAATATAATAGTAACAGCATCCTGACTATAGACATTGTGATTATAAGTTCATAGTAGTCTTATTATTTACAGTGGGCAGTCTTTAACATCTTTACATCTTTGTTTTCATCCCTTGCTTTTTTTTTTTTTTTTTTTTTTTTTTTTTTTGAGACAGTGTCTTTCTTTGTCGCCAGGCTGGAGTGCAATGGTGTGATTTTGGCTGACTGCAACGTCTGCCTCCCAGGTTCAAGCGATTCGCCTGCCTCAGCCTCCTGAGTAGCTGGGACTGCAGGTGCGCAGCACCATGCCTGGCTAATTTTTTTCTTGTATTTTAGTAGAGATGGGGTTTCACCATGTTGGCCAGGATGGTCTTGATCTCCTGACCTCGCGATCCACCCGCCTTGGCCTCCCAAAGTGCTGGGATTATAGGTGTGAGCCACCGTGCCCGACCCCTCCCCTTGTATTTTTATGAATCTCTAGATTTTGGAGTTATGCACTCCAAAATGTTTAATTTTATGTGTCTACTTGACTAGGCTATGGTGCCCAGTTTGGTCAAACACTAGTCTGTCTAGATGTTGCTGTGAAAGTACTTGAAAAAGGTGATTGACATTTATGCCAAGTTGACTTTAAGTAGAGCAGATTACCTTCCATAAGGTGGGTGAGCCTCTTCCAATCAATTGAAGACCCTAAGAGCAAAGACTGAGGTTTCCTGAAGATGAAACGTAAGTCATATTCACTGGTTCCAAGATGTGGATGTGGATGGTACCTTTCCAGGAAGGAGGAGACAGCCCACCTCTGAGAGATGCTGCATCCCCCACTTTGAGAGAGTCACCCCGCAGTGCCACGGTGGGCTGAGCATAGTCAGAACAGTAGAAATCATGAGCAAAATAGCAAGGTCTTGAGGGTCAGAGAGAACTTGAGTCCTGGTGTACGAGCTGTGTCTGAGACTGCTTTCTTATTGTAGACAGGAAAATCAGACTTGCCTTGTTCAGATGTTGAGCTGATGTTTAGAAAATGGAAGCTGTTTCTGCGCTCATGATCGGGGTGGGATTTGGGAGAGGGAGAATTTACGCTATAAGGTGTTGCTTCAGCCCAACCCCTCTTTGCTTAGATGAAACTTACTTTCATATGATTACAAAAGAAAAGCAAAGATAACTAGCTGCTGGGATTAGCACAACTTCTTCAGAGATCTAAATACTTGTTTCCCACACCTCGTCTGGCATTAGAATTAGCTGGGGATCTCGTTAGAAATGCAGATTCCCAGGTCTCCAGAGCTACTGAACAGAATCTCCCAAAGTAGGACTTGGGAATATGTATTATTTTTTAAAAATCTATGTAGCTCAAACAGACATTTATGCACTCATGTTCAAAACAGCATTATTCACAAAAGCCAAAATGTGGAAGCACCCCACGTGTCCATCAACAGGTGCATTGATAAACACAATGTGGCACATTCAGACAATAGAATATGACTCAGCCTTGAAAAAGAAGGAGATTCGGCATAGGTTACAGCACAGATGAACCTTGAGGACATTTTTCTAAGTGAAGTAAGCCAGACACAAAAGGGGAAATACTAGGATTCTACTTATGTGAGGCACCTGGAGTCGCAGAACTCAGAGACAGAAAGTAGAATGGTGGTTGCCAGCGGTTGGGGAGTGGGGAATGGGGAGTTGGTGTTTAATGCGTACAGAGTTTCAGTTTGAGATGATGGGAAACTTCTGGAGATGGGTGGTGGTGATGGCTGTATAGCAATGAGAATATATTTAATGTCACTGAGCTATACACGGAAAGATGGTCAAAATGGTAAATTTTATGTTACATACATTTTACTACAACAACAAAAAAGACTGCATAGGACATGTGAGTGGCTCACACCTGTAATCCTAGCACTTTGGAGGCCAAGACGGATGGATCACTTGAGGTTAGGAGTTCAAGACCAGCTTGGTCAACATGGTGAAACCCCGTCTCTACTAAAAATACAAAAATTAGCCGGGCATAGTGGCACACACCTGTAATCCCAGCTACTCAGGAGGTTGAGGCAGGAGAGTCGCTTGAACCTGGGAGGTGGAGTTTCAATGAGCCAAGATTGCACCACTGTACTCTAGCCTGGACAGAGCGAGACTCTGCCTAAAAACAGACAAACAAACAAACAATGCTGCACAGGCTATTCTAATGAATCTGAGAATTTAGATTCATTAGAGGCTCATCTGTTCCTATTCTTTTGTCCCTAGCTTATACTGCACCCTTCCTTCCTGACGCTTACCATCCCAAGTATGCATTTAGGCAGGGATGTAGCTGGCACTGGGGAGGACCCAGTGTTCCCTGGAGGAACATGCAGTCACAGCACTGGGAGGCAGAACAGTTCAGCTAGAAGAGCTGATGAGCCCCCTCTCCTTCCTCTCAGTGCTCTCCACCAGCCAGGGTGATGACAGCCATGCTTGGGGAGGTGAGAGCCGGGCCGCTTGGGTGTCTGAGACTAAACTTCCCCATCAATAATGTGGCCCAGGCTTCTCTCCAGCCCAGAGCTGCCACCCCCAACATCATACAACCAGGACAACCAGACCCAGTGCAGCTCATTCTCATCCCTTAGCAGGGGTAGGCGACACATGGGTGGGCAACTCTTCTCCTGGGAGATGAAGCCTGGCCACTGTGGGAGTTGGAAGGCCAAGAAGACAAAGGAGGTAGACTACTAGGGACCAGCTGCCCTCCCAGCCACCTTCTGCTGCTAGCTAGGGTTAGAGCCACATTTTCTTGGCAGTTTTTCCTCCCAGCCAGAAGTGCTGCCCTTGAATTAAGATAGTGGTTAAATACTGCTAAATAATTAATTGTTCTCTTGAATTGGTGTTCTCTGCCAGCTTATGCTTTTCTGGTTGCTTTTGATGGTCCTTTGGATAAATTCAAAAATGGTATTAATAATTGAAGAGCATAGAGGTGGTCACACACACCACACTCACACTCATAATGAGAGGTGGCCCCTCCTTCGCTCTTCAACTCAACATCGATACCAGGAAGTTAGAGTCGCCAACATCAAACTGTCTCTTTCCTGCTCTTCCTGGAACAGACACAAGGGTCAAGTCTATGTATAGCGGTTTGGCGTGAACCAAGTGCAGGAGCTTTTCATTTTGTTCAACGATTGTGACAGGTGCTGGGTCCCAACAGACTTTAAATAGAGCAATCATATGTTCTGTGACAAAGAACACTGAGGGAGAGGAAGTAGGAAATGGAAAGCGGAACGTGACTTTTTTTTCAGCCAGGACTTCAGAAGAGGGGAGCAGAGAAAACCAATCAGTTGGTTCCAAGAGACAAAGCTGTGGGAGCAGAAGCCCTGGACAAGTGGAACTCTTGTCAGGGAAGTCGGTGTCCTTGGTAAAATGGGAGGCAAAACAGATGGGCCAGCAGTAGGGGAGCCTTTGTGAGTGGGTTGGGGGGCAGAGAAAGGACATCCTGAAAGAAGATAGGGGAGTAATCATGGCTAGAATGCCTCCATTTACAAAATAGCTGTGAAGGACAGATGAGAAAATGAATGGGATTTCTCTGAGAGAGGAGCAGAGGTGGCGGCGGGCTGGGGTGGGGGGATTCATTTTTACTGAATATGCTTCTTTTTGTTTTATTTCATTTTATTTTATTTTTGAGATGGAGTCTTGCTCTGTCACCCAGCCTGGAGTGCAGTGGCGTGATCTTGGCTCACTGCAACCTCTGCCTCCTGGGTTCAAGCGATTCTCCTGCTTCAGCCTTCTGAATAGCTGTGATTACAGGCATACGCCACCACGCCTGGCTAATTTTTGTATTTTTAGTAGAGAAAGGGTTTCACCATGTTGGCCAGGCTGGTCTTGAATGCATGACCTCTGGCGATCCGCCCGCCTTGGTCTCTGAAAGTGCTGGAATTACAGGCATGAGCCACTGCGCCTGGCCTGAATATGCTTCTGAATCTTAGAAGTTTGTGCTGTTTGCCGTACAGGTTGAATATCCCTTACTGGAAATGTTTGGGACCAGAAGTGTTTCAGATTTGGTAATTTTTGCATTGTACATACAGGTTGAACATTCCTAATCTGAAAATCCAGAATTTCAAATGTTCCAAGGAGCATTTCCTTTGAATATCATGTTGACATTCAAAAAGTTTTGAATTTTGGAGCATTTTCAATTTCAGATTTTCGGATTAGGATGCTGAACCTGTATTAGTTATCTAGAAAAAAACAGAAAACAGATAAATTCATGAGTACACAAATTGGGGGCGATTAAAAGGGCAAAAAAATGAGAAATCATAGATTGAGAGAGGATTTTTTTTTTCCTGGATTGTAAATAAAACATAGTTAAATTAGATTGTATCATATAAAATTACAATATTTGTAGGTTAAAAATGGCAGATTATTGGCAGGTTCACAGGGTTTGATCCAGGGTTTCTCAACCTTGGCACTGTAGATGTTTTGATCATTCTTGGTTGGGTTGTGATATGTTCAACAGCATCCTTGATTTCTACCAGGTGGTGCCAGGAGCATCTCCCCAGTTGTGACAATTGTCAATGTTTTCTGTGTATCTAGCAGGACTGGCAGTATAATTTGTGGGGCCCAACGCAAAATAAAAATGTGGGGCCTCTTGTACTAATATGTATTAAGAGTTTTGGCCAGGCATGGTGGCTCATGCCTGTAGTCCCAGCACCTTGGGACAAATCGCTTGAGGTCAAGAGTTCGAGACCAACCTCACCAACATGGTAAAACCCTGTTTCTACTAAAAAAACAAAATTAGCCAGGCATGGTGGCACATACGTGTAATCCCAGCTACTTGGTAGTCTGAGACAGGAGAATCACTTGAACCTGGGAGGCAGAGGTTGCAGTGAGCCGGAGGTTGCAGTAAGCTGAGATTGCACCATTGCACTCCAGCCTGGGCGACAGAGCAAGACTCCCTCTCAACAACAGCAACAACAACACCGAAAAAAAAAAAAAAAAAAAAGACAGCAACAGCAGAGCATTAAATCAAGTGTGGGGTCGGGATCCTTCTAAGCTTGGTACCCCATTTGACTGCTCAACCCACACATGCACAGAGATGACCCTGATCTCCAGATAGTGCCAAATGTTCCCCAGGGGGCCAGATTGTCCCCCATTGGGAGTCACTGGTTTAATTTAATATATTTAGGTTTATATATACATATGCTCAGAGTCATTAAAAAAAAAAAAGGAAAGAAAACTGCATGAATGCTTTACAAAGTGCATAATATCAAGTGCCAGAAGGTTTGGGTGGCAGCCAAATCTGGCCCACCATCTGTTTTTGTGAATAAAGCTTTATTGGAACACAGCCATGCTCATTTGTTTACATATTGGTTGAGGCTGCTTTCGTGTTGCAACGGCAGAGTTGAGAAATTGCAACTGAGACCGTATGGCCCGCAAAACCTAAATATTTACTATTTGGCCCTTTATGGAAAAAGTTTGCCAATCCTGTTCTAGAGGACTGAGTTTTCAACCTGTGGCGGTGGAGGTAGTGGAACAGGTGGAATTAGCTAGAAGTCCCTAGAGCATGGGCTTCTCTAGCCCCTATTATCCGTACAAGCTAGAGCGGCTAGGGGGCCTGTTGGGAGGCAATAGGAAATGGCTCCAGATTATTTAAGCAAAGGGATATTTATAGGAGGGATAGAGGGGTGTTTACAGAATCAATGGTTGGCTGAATTAATGCATTAAGTAGTGTGTGGAGTGCACAAAGGGGAACACATTGCTCTCTTTTGTGTTCAGCTTCCTAGCTCAGTTGGTATCTAGAGGAGAAAACCATCAGGATGGAAGATATTTGAGTGTTACAAGAGTTGTAGGCTGGCAAAAGGTAGGGTCCAGGTTAGTTTTTATTTTATCTAGACAGGTTGATTTCATTCCTAATATTCTTTTGAATTTCAGTTACTTTCTGTTTTTCATTTTTAAAAAAATGCTACATTTTGGGGGGAAAGTGTTTGGTGGAAGCAATTGAAAGGAAGGCAGTTTGATGGAAACCCAAGTGGTTTTTGATGAGTAATAATAATTATTATTATAGGTTTCCTACCTAAGCCGTCTCAGTAGGTAGTGTTTGCAAATTAAACACACTATAAAATATTCCGCCATTTGCCACAATCTCGACTGATTTGCATAATCCCCTTGCACGCGCTCTGGGGTGAGCAATTCCCTAATTAATTATTAAATTCCCATCTGTACTCCGTGAACGGGATAATGAAATTCCAGCAAGCCTTGGGAAAAGCCGAGCAATGCCCTCTGGAGAAGGCTCCTGGCTTTCCCAGGCTTGGGTCCTTCTTCCAGCCAGGGGTCCCTTCCTAAATATCTCCCCGAAGGACTAATTGTAGATTTGGCTGGTGACTGAAACAGCTCCGACCTTCCTGTAACCCGGGATTCCACGGTTCTGGTCTCAGCCCCATACCACACACAGCCAGGCCACCGAGGAATCACCAGTGGCATGTCCAATATGGCTTTATAAGGACATTTCCAAACTGATCCTAGGTTTGGTTTAAGGACAGCCTCTGAGGTTCGTTGCTATTCCCCTATTACCTCATTTTTGGGTGCATTTTTTTTTTCCATATGGCCAAAGACCAGTTTTATTCTCTAGTCATTTGAAAGGAATTTGAAAGCCACTTTTCTTTCTTTTTTCCAATTTTTTTGATAAACCCATGACACCCTCCCTGCAGCTCTGGGAACAACAGGCCCAGAACAGTTGTAGACAGCGTGGGTGGGTGCAGTGGGTGAAGAGGCAGGGTCGCCGTGGTGATATTGGTGATACTGGTGGCTGGGTAAGGGGATAGCTGAGGATTCAGGTGCAACACAGGGCCCTGAAAAGCTGGCTTATTCACCCGAGAAATGACCTTTCTGAGACAGTTCACCGTGGGCCACTCAGGTGGCTCTTGTCTGGGGGGCATTGTCTCTAGGTAGAGTCTTTGTATTTAAAAAATAGCTTTTGGCTGGTGTGGTGGCTCATCCCTATAATCCCAATACTTTGGGAGGTCTAGGTGGGAGGATTGCTTGAGGCCAGGAATTCAAGACTATCCTGGCCAACACAGTGAGATCCTCGTCTCTGTTTTTTTATTTTAAAAACAAAACAGCTTTTACTAGTCCATGCTGTCTTTAGATACACCAAGGAGAAATGTTTGTAAAATTGCTGCTATTTGAGATTTCTTGGGGTCACGTGCTCCTCCAACTTTCCTGTGCAAACAAATCACCTAGCAATGCTGTTAACATTGCAGGTTCTGATTCTGTGGGTCTGGAGTGGGGCCTGAGATTCTGCATTTCTGAGAGACTCTCAGATGTTGCTGTTGCTGCAGACCACACTGAGTATCAAGAAGCTGGGCTACAAGGGCATACTTGTAAGGAGGAAATAAATCAGATTTACGTGCAAATGCGAAGATTCAACCTGATAAGTTCATGTGTACTTTTTAAGCTTTTTAGTGAAAGACATATTAGCTGGGATTAGAGCAAAGCCAGCATTAAACTTATGTTCTTATTAGGATCATTTTTCCTTTTCTTTTTTTTTGAGACAAGGTCTTGCTCTGTTGTCCAGGCTGGAGTGCAGTGGTATGATCATGACTCACTACAGCCTCGAACTCCTGGGCTCAAGTGATCCTCCAGTCTCAGCAGCCTGAGTAGCTGGGATGACAAGCGTGGGCCACTATGCCCAGCTAATTTTAAGAAATGAGGTCTTGCTATGTTGCCCAGGCTGGTCTTGAACTCCTGGCCTCAAGTGATCCTCCTGCCTTGGCCTCCCAAATGCTGGGATTGCAGGCATGAGCCACCGCCTAGCTGGATCTTTTTTTTTTTTTTTCATTTCAACTAGGCCTATGTTAAAATTTAGAAGTGATCTAGAATTGCCCCTTGGGTCTGAGCTTATTGTTGACCTGATGTCATTGTGAGGTTTTTTTTTTTTCTTTCACCAGCTGGATGTGACTTATAGGAAGTTTTCTCATCTCTTTGAAATTCTTCATCCATCTGTAAAATGAAGATCATAACAGCTGGTATCACTGGGTGTGAACTCTGGAATTACACTGACTTGGGTTCAAATCCCAGCTTTGCTACTTGAGTTTTTTTTCCTTTTCTGAGCTTCAGTCTCATCTGTTAGTACAGAACCAAGCTAGGACCTATCCTAGAGGATTGTTTCAAGGATTTGATGAGGAGCGGTGCCTGGCACATGGCAGATACTCAGTCATGCCAGGAGCAGCAGAGCTCTAGCAGTCTGTGGAAAGCCTGCCTGTCAGTGGGTTTAAGACGGACACGCCTGAAGAGGGACAGGAGGAGGGAATGGGCTGAAGGTTTGGGCGGCAATCTGTTCTTCCATTTCCCATGGGTGAAGTGTTCATTCTTGGGCAATTACTGTGTGAGTTCAGGGGATACCTAAAGAAGAATCTCAAAGGCATCCTGTAAGAAAGTAGTCGAAAGTCTGGTAGGAACAAAGTAAATGCCAAATCAGACACAAACTAAAAAATCGTCTTCCCCGCCTGGAGGCTGACTGATGAGAATGGCCCCCTGGGTGACGAAAATCATGCAGTGGAATCACTGCCGGTTGTGAGGATAAAAGTGCAGAAGAGCAAGATGCTACATTGGAGTGGGCAGCCTCGCTGCTGAGGGCTGCCCTTTCTGTCTGAATCCTCTGAAGCCCCAGGCCTCCCAGAGAGGCAGCAGCCGGGAAGCTGAGCGAGGTTAATGTGCACTGGTTGATCTGATGTCCGAGGATGTTGCAAACTGGTGGCCTGTATGTGCTCAGCTTGCAGATGCGTTTTATTCACCACCCCCCAGATTGTTTCTTTAAACATATGGATTACCTGCCATCATTAAAAATATTGACAATTTCATATCAGAGCCCAGATTCTAACTACATACATAAAATGAGCAATTACGGACCCATGTTGCTGGTGGCAGCAATCTGTTGGTTCTGAATAAAGGCTGGGCCTGGAGCTGGGCATACCTTCTTAGAGGGCTCATCCTCCCCACCTGGCCTGTTTCAGGCATCACAGTTCCTGCCTGGCCTCTGTAGGCATTTTAGTCTGTGACAGTTTTATTTCTTGTGCCTTCGGCCACGATTTATCTTTCAATTCTTCTGTTTGGGGGTAGAGGAGCTGCATTTATCAAAATATTATTGCTTCCCCCCATCTTTACTTCCTTAAAGCCTCATTACCAGTAGCCACTGAACAATGAAAAGTGTATCAGACTCAAAATCAGAAGATCTGGGTGTTGTCTAGGTGCTGATACTTACCAACTTTGGAACCTTGGACAAACAATCTTTCCGAGTCATAGCTTCTTTGTCAAATGGTGGCTCATAATCATAATGGCTGGGCAGTAAGGGAAAGGTGTCTGTGGACTCCCTAGGGTGTAGAGACAGAGGGAGCTACAGGAGGGGAGGGTGGGGATGTGATGCCTCTAGACTAGCAAGGAAGATGGAATTGAAGTAGGCAATTAAGGCTGGGCGCAGTGGCTCACGCCTGTAATCCCAGCACTTTGGGAGGCCGAGGTGGGCGGATCACGAGGTCAGGAGATGGAGACCATCCTGGCTAGCATGGTGAAACCCTGTCTCTACTTAAAAAAAAAAAAAAAAAAAAAAAATTAGCCGGGCGTGGTGGCAGGCACCTGTAGTCCCAGCTACTCGGGAGGCTGAGGCAGGAGAATGGCATGAACCAGGGAGGCGGAGCTTGCAGTGAGCCGAGATTGTGCCACTGCACTCCAGCCTGGGCGACAGAGCGAGACTCCACCTCAATAAAAGAAAAAAAAAAAAAAAAGAAGTAGGCAATTATACAGTCATAAGTGCTATCATGCAGAGATGCTGGGGTGGGGGTAGGGGCTTGGTTCAGCCTCAAGGTGGGAGGTGGCTGGACAGGACTTTGTGGAGGAGTCAATGAGCTGAGTCTTGAAGGAAAACTTGGCTTTGTCAAGAGGACATGATAATAATGTAAGGCCTCTAGTCATTAAAATGCACAGGCTTCTAAGAGAGTCTGTTAGGAAGTCATTCGTAGAGAGTTCCCCTGGCTGTAGGGGAGAGAGGGCTCTTGGCAGCCTTCTAGAGACCCCTCCAGTGCCCTGGCGGAAGCTGAGCAGCTGAAGCTGGCTCGGGAAGTTCACAGTGCCAGACTGATGTTTCCCCACCAAGCCCGACCTGTGGGTGGGGAGAAAGGAACATGAACATTTGGGTCCCTGCTGAGGAACATCCGGTGGTCGGTTAGTGTGACCGTCAAGACAGAGTTAAAAATAGGGTTTTGGCCCCTTCCATCTGGAACCATCACTGTGCATTGAAGACTGGAGAAAATAATGTAATCTGATTGTTCCATTGGGTCATTTCTGGGAATATAAAGACATTTTTCCAAAACTGGAAGTCTGTGTGCGTTGAGAGAGTATTTCAGGGCTCCGTTCTGTATCCTCCCTTGGCCTCCCCGTGGTCTTCCCCTTCCCGGCCTCCTGCTCCACAGCGGATGCCTATTTCCCTTGAAACTCGACTTCATTAGAGGTGACCCAGTTTTTTCCGCACCGAACTCTGCTAGAGTTGAAGATGCATTTGGCTGCTTGAGAAAACCCCAGCCTGCTGCCCCTCACTGCACTGCATTTGGCAAATGTCTTCTGCAGAAAGAATGCTGAGAATTTCCCTTTCCATCATGTCAGATCATCTGGCTTGGTCCTGGCCGTTCCCCACAAGCCCAGTGGACACAGCTGGAGCAGGGCGGGGCCCAGGCACATTGCTGAGCTGGGAGCTGAAGCCTTCCCTTCTGCTTGAAGGCCACAGTGGAGCAGGGCTGACCCAGGCCAGCATTTCCCAGGTGGCATGGGGGAAGGCTCTGAGCCTGATGCACAAGTGGAAGGAGACGAGCAAAGGCCTGCTCCTCTCATGTAAGCTTTAATCCTGGAATTAAACCCATGAACTTCCCCAAAGCACCTCACTATTTGATGATGAGATCTTCAAGAAAAAGTCACTTCTGCAGGGGTGGACCCAGGTTTTGGGTGACCTGAAGTTCCTAGGATTTTTTTTGAATCCTCCTTGAGAAGATAAAATTAAGTACAGCATCTTAGAAGGGCCTTTGGAAAGGAGGGCCCCTGAGGCCCAAGCTAAGTTAGTGTCATGGTGAATCTGCCATTCCCATCTCCAATGTAACAGGCAGAATATCAGACATAAGAGCTGGGAAGACATTTTGCAATGGGCTTTGGTGGTTCATTTAGGAACCTGCTTTTGTAGGGCCATCTGATGGCCAGGGTGTCACTGGGGAGTGGGGCAGTGGGCCTGGGGCCTGCAGGGCCTGGTGTGTGTAGGGGCACACATGGGAGCTAGAACTGCTGGGGGAAGCCCATGGGGCCAGTTTAAAGTCAGCAGGCAAGATCAGGTCAGCTAAAATGACAAGTGGAGGATAGCAGGATGCCAGTCAGGGAGGCCACTGAGATCCAAGAGACAGACAGGATCTAATGTAAGAGGAAACAGGTCAGAAATGAGCTGGGAGGTGGCTAATGTTATGCGGTAGCCTCGGGTAACATTTATGAGCGAGCAGCTCAATGTATGGCTCTCTCAGGTTGGCTTCCAGGTAGAATGGGTAGATTTTTACTTGCTAGATTTTGCACGATAGTTTGGGGGTTGAGCATTTTCTCACAGCCTCATAGATCTGAGTTTCAACACAGGCCCAATTGCCTCTATTTGCTGGGTGGCTAGATCATACCAACCTCTAGGAGAAAGAGAAGTGACTGCCTTTGGAAATGGACAGGTTCCAACCCTAAGTCTGTCATGTCCCAGCTTTGAGCCTCGTATTTCTGTATCCATAAGACTCATATCAGGCTGGGTGTGATGGCTCATGCCTGTAATCCCAGAACTTTGGGAAGCTGAGGTGGGCAGATCACCTGAGGTCAGGAGTTCAAGGCCGGTCTAGCCAACCATGGCCAACATGGTGAAACCCTGTCTCTACTAAAGATACAAAAATTAGCTGGGCATGGTGACAGGTACCTGTAATCTTAGCTACTCGGGAGGCTGAAGCAGGAGACAGGTACCTGTAATCTTAGCTACTCGGGAGGCTGAAGCAGGAGAATTGCCTGAACCTGGAAGGTAGAGGTTGCAGTGAGCTAAGATCATGCCACTGCACTCCAGCCTGGGCGACAGAGGGAGACTCTGTCTCAAAAAATAAATAAATAAAAAAGACTCATATCATACATGCTTTTGAAAAGGTGTGATCATCAAAATAATTGACAGAGGTAAAGTCTTATTGCTAAATTTTTAAATACAACTCTCAGGCAGGGCGCAGTGGCTCGTGCCTGTAATTCCAGCACTTTGGGAGGCTGAGGCAGAAGAATCACCTGAGATCAGAAGTTCAAGACCAGCCTGGCCAATATGGCGAAACTCCATCTCTACAAAAGTACAAAAATTAGCCGGGCATGATGGCGGGTGACTGTAATCTCAGATACTTGGGAGGCTGAGGTGTGGAGAATCGCTTGAACCCGGGAGGCGGAGGTTGCACTCCAGCCAACATTGCACTCCAGATCATTAATATTAAGAGAAAAGGGCTCAGCGTTGGGCACATAATTGGTGTCCAACAAATATTTTGTCCTGACTAGGCTTTAGGAGCACATTCAATGAGCTGCAGTGGGAGAAATTTCCTAGAGTAGAGCCTGGCTAGTGCAAGCGCCAGGATGGATTTGCCTCCCCTCCTGCCTTCAGGTTTTGGTCCAGCCTCGTACCCGGAGCCTTGTAGATTGCAGGGCTGGGCTGACTTTCCGGATGCAACAGCAGCAGCACAGCCTGCTCTAACTGGTTGGCTCTCCCACAACCCAAGAATCTGGGAGGCTCCGTGAGTCCTGGAAACGTCAGAGAGGCAGCAGCAGGCCCCTGAGGCTGGGGAGACTGGGCATTAGCCCATGACTTACCCTCGTGTCCCTGCCTCCAACAGGACAGCAAGACACTCTACTGCATGTCACTGCCAAGCCCTGCATGTCATCGCTGCCTGGCAGGTCAGGGAGAGACGGACATTCCCGGCTGCCCCATTCGTCCATTTTCTTGCTGTATTACTCATTAATACCCACCCACCCTGATCTCCCCTTAGGCCGTGGACTGTCTACCTTTTTAGGCTAATTAGCAAACCTATTATACAATAACTACATGACCGGGTTTCCATGGCGATTTGCATGTTCTGTCTCATGGTGCTTTCCAAAGAGCCTATCTTAATCCTCATCGGCCCCACCACGGCTCGTCTCCGCCATGTCTCATTACAGCGAAAGCTTCCTTAAGAAAACATTGTATTTCATAAAGCTCATTTCACTGGGGCAAAAAAAGCAATGTCAAATCTCAATTAAAAAAAAAACAAATTTGCATTTTGAGAACAAAGGCTTTTTGAGTTCAAATTCATTAAATTGCCTGTAATGCAGCATGTAATTGAGAGTAACTGGTTTCTAATCATGAGTTTCGTTACCATCAGGAGATATTAAAGACTTTTAGCATACATGCTGTTAAGCAGATTAAAGGCACTTGGGATTCACGTCCGTGTGGCCACTTCATGGATGTGTGCAGGCAAACCTTGAAGACTATGTTCAGAGACCTGTGCAAAATACGTGAGCCATTTCATTCTCTTCAGCTGGGGAGTCTGCAGATGGTCAAGCACTGAGAAATATCAAGTTGGTGGGAACAAATCGTTTTGAGCCAGGCCCAGTGGGAGACGTGTAGTGTGGACAATCTCTTGATGAATATAGACTTGCACCGTCCTGGGCATTATTTACCCAGCTGAGCCTATTACTATTTCAATAATTTAACACAATTTGTTACTGGGTAACAACTGATTGCAATCAATAAGCAAGAAGCCTGGAATCCAATCTAAACTGTTTGAGGGCCCTAGCAGGTCTTTCAGGAGCAGAATATCCCTTTCTTCCTTAACCCTTTCTGCCCCTGGAAGACATCTCAAGAGTGGTCTGAAGAAACCCCCGTTGAAAAAAGCCTTAGTGTGATAGCATCCGGCCCCAGAATGCATTTGGCAGGGTCTCTTCCGGTTGCCACTTAAACTGTGGTCCACAGATTGGCCACGCCAGCATTGGCATCAGCTTCAGTGTCGGCATCAGCACCAGTATCATCTCGACCTTGCTTGAAATGTAAATTCTCATGCCCCACCCTGGACATGTGGAGGAGGGGCCCAGTGAGCTTTGTTCTTCCAAGCCCTCCGAGTGATTCTGATGCATACACATGTTTGAGAGCCACTGGACGAGGACAGGACCAAATGTTAAGATGACAGGCTGGGTGCGGTGGCTCAAGCCTGTAATCCCAGCACTTTGGGAGGCTGAGGCAGGTGGATCACCTGAGGTCAGGAGTTCAAGACCAGCCTGACCAACTTGGCAAAACCCTACCTCTGTTAAAAAATACAAAAAATTAACCGGGCGTGGTGGTGGGCGCCTGTAATCCAAGTGACTTGGGAGGCCGAGGCACGAGAATCACTTGAACTCAGGAGGCAGAGGTTGCAGTGAACTGAGACGGCTCCACTGCACTCCAGCCTGGGCAACAGAGAGAGACTCCGTCTCAAAATAAAATAAAATAAAATAATAAAAATTAATAATAACAAAGCACAAGCAGGGCTCAGCTTTAATATCCATCAAGCCTGCTTTATTGTGGTCCACAAGAGTTAGCAGTAGCCAGTCATTTGTCGTCTTGATCCCATACCCAGCGCCCCCGACCCATGGCTTCCAGCATCTTCTCCCTCATGGCATGCTCCATCCTGCTGGCTCTGCTCCACGGCTCCTCCAAACATAGCTCCCACTTTCACACCCGGTGGGGAGAGTTCTGTTTTTGCACATATTGCAACTGCCAGAATTGACAGAAGTGACATTTATTATAAAACATGTATTTTATTTTATCGCATTTCTCAAACAACCAACTATGACATTTCTTCCAACCCCCAAACAAATCTAGGAATGAAATGAGTTTGGCAAGTGGTTTTCAAGGCAACATTTTATGATTAGTCTCTGTTCTCTTGTGACAGAGGAGTGGTTCTTACTTCAATAATTGAATCAACAGTCAGCGTTTCATCTATCATCATTTAGAATTAGGCAATATCTATAAGCACCCTCAACACACACAAAAAGAGCAAGTATTTCAGTGCACTTATATATATGTTAATTTTTATATAAAATATACATTATTTACATAAAAATATATTATTTTAAATATATATAAAATCAGCTTTAGAGAGATATAATTCACATACAATACACTTTGCCCATTGAAAGTGTACAACTCAGTGATTTTTTTGTATATCCCCAGAGTTGTGTGACTTTCACTACAATCAATTTTAAACCCTCTTCCAGCCAGGCATGGTAGGTCACACCTGTCATCCCAGAACTTTGGGAGGTCAAGGAGGGAAGATCACTTGAGGCCAGGAGTTCGAGACCATCCTGGGCAACATGGCAAGATCCCGTCTCTATAAAAAGTAAAAAAATTAGCTGGGCATGGTGGCACATGCCTATAGTTCTGGCTACTCAGGAGGCTAAGGTGGGACAATTGCTTGAACCTGGAGGTCAAGACTGCAGTGAGCCAAGACTGCGCCACTGCACTCCAGCCTGGGTAACAGAGCAAGACCCTGTCTCAAAAATAAAATAAAATAAAATAGGCTGGGTGTGGCGGCTTACACCTGTAATCCCAGCAATTTGGGAGGCTGAGATGGGTGGATCACCTGAGATCAGGAGTTTGAGACCAGCCTGACCAACATGGAGAAACCCTGTCTCTACTGAAAATACAAAATTAGCTGGGTGTGATGGCGTATGCCTGTAATCCCATCTACTCAGGAGGCTGAGGCAGGAGAATCGCTTGAACCAGGAGGCAGAGGTTGCGGTGGGCCGAGATCGCGCTATTGCACTCCAGCCTGGGCAACAACAGTGAAACTCCGTCTCAAAAATAAGCAAATAAATAAATAAATAAAAACAAAAATAAGATAAAATAAAACATTTTCACAACCGCTTTAGCCTTTATCCCCCAATTTCTCTTTCTGCATAGCCCTAGGCAAGCATGAGTTCACTTTCTGTTTCTATGGATTTGCATGTCTAGACATTTTATATATTTCATACAAATGGAATTATGCAATATGTAACCCTTCATGACTGGCTTATATCACCTAGCATAATGTCCTAGGTTAATCTCTGTTGTAGCATTTGTCAGCACTTCATTTTTCCTAATGGCCAAATTTTAGCACACGTGTACATCCCTGCTTCCTCTTCACCACTATGATACTTCTCAAGTTGGATTTTAGTTCCCAACTATGGTGTATGTGTGTGTGTGTGTGTGTGTATGTGAGTATTTTAATACTAATGGTTATTTACAATTACTTTCAGCATCAGCATCCTCTCCTTTTCTTCTCTCCCTCTCTTCCTACCCCTTCTTCTGCCCTGGCGCCCACTCCCACCCTTCATGGTGGGAACTAGACTCTTGGGTTGAGTGACTGGTAAGCAGTTTGAATCTTATGACCAGGCTCTGAGCTACAAACTCGGGCCCTAGCAGATAGTTTTCTTAGACTCGGTGTCCTTGTAATCTCCATGGTGACCTTGCCTACAACACAGATTGTAGTACATGTGACAGTGATGAGTGGCTCTCAATTGCCACCATCACAGATGCTTTTCTTTCCTCCTAGAAAGAGAAGAGGTTGCCCATCACCAGAACCACTGAGGCCTACAGCTTTCCTAGGCAGGGATTGAGAAGTAGATAGCACACTGAGAAGGTGCACTTCCTGAGACATCCACCATGTGATGCTTACTTATGGCTGGGTAAGTCATAAGTAAGGCGCAGTGGCTTACTTTTATAATGCCAGCAAGCGGGGAGGATTGCTTGAGCCCAGGAATTTGAGATTAGCCTGGACAATATAGTGAGATCTTGTCTCTAAAAAAATTTAAAAGTTAGCCAAGCGTGATGGTATGCACGTGTAGTCCCGGCTACTTGGGACTCCCACTGAGGTGGGAGGATTGCTTGAGCCTGGGAGGTCAAGCCTGCAGTAAGCCATGATCACACCACTGCACTCCAGCGTGGGTGACAGAGTGAGACCCTGTCTCAAAAAAAAAGAAAAAAGAAAAAAAGAATGTCCGGATGTGGGGACCTTCTCGATAGTCCTGAGCATCCCTCACACTTAGCACTGCACGAGCATACAGGTGTGAGCAGAGGAATGACTTGGGCTCACAGGTGATGTGCTAAGGGTCATGGTCACACCATCGAGTCCGACGCCCATTTCACAGATGAAGACCTGGAGCCTTTCATAGGTTCCATGGCTTGTCTGAGGCCTCAAAGGAGTGTCACCAGGACTGGAGTTGGGGGGCGGGGGGTAGGTTCTACTGATGGACGGTTTGCTCACCTCCTAATGCACAGAAAATCTGGACTTTATTGCAGAGGGCGATTTCTTCCCTTCAAAACTCTTGTTTACTTTTACCCTGAAACAAGCCTGTCTCATGGAAACTCTCTGGGGCTATCCCATTGTTCGTATTCCCTCCTGGGGTATAAGATAGCCCCATATTTCCACTCTGAAGGCTCCAAGGTTCTTTCTGGTTCCAGCTCAGACTCCCCCTTCTCACCCCTCTGAGTTTCAGACTTGCATGTTCAACAACTTCAACAATGTTGCCATACAATGTCTCGAACTTAAAACGTCCAGCACAAAACTTAAACAGGCTCCATGATTTGTCTGAGGCCTCAAAGGAGGAAACTCTAATAGTCTCCTCCCCCAAAACACTTCCTCCCTATACTCAGCCCTTTTCATCTTCTAAATGTTCGCTGTTCCACTAGGTCCTCAAGTGAAAAACCAAGGGGGCATCTTGCATGCTTTTCTTCCTCACATCCCTCACGTTGTATGCACTGGTGACTCCAGGCACCTGATGTCCATCTCTCAGTGCTCTCCCATGGTGCTGGGTCTACACACTGCAGTAGCCCTTGATTAATCTGCTGCATCTCCTGTCACTCTCCAACAATCCATTCTTAACTGCCAGATGGCCCATTCAAAATGCAAACCAGAGAACTCAATTTCTTTTTTTTTCTTTTTTCTTTTTTTTAGATGGCGTCTTTCTCTGTCGCCCAGGCTGGAGTGTAGTGGCGTGATCTTGGCTCACTGCAACCTCCACCTCCTGGGTTCAAGCGATTCTCCTGCCTCCAAGCGATTCTCGTGCCTCAGCCTCCTGAGTAGCTGGGATCACAGGCACGTGCCATTACACCTGGCTAATTTTTGTATTTTTAGTAGAGACGGGGTTTTACCATGTTGGTCAGGCTGGTCTCGAACTCCTGACATTGTGATCCACCCACCTCGGCCTCCCAAAATGCTGGGATTACAGGCGTGAACCACCACACCTGGCCAATAACTCAATTTCTAGCCAAAAGCCCTCAATGACTTCTGCTTGCCCCTTGCATGAAAACCAGGCTTAGACCGGGTGCGGTGGCTCAAGCCTGTGATCCCAGCACTTTGGGAGGCTGAGACGGGCGGATCACGAGGTCAGGAGATCGAGACCATCCTGGCTAACCCGGTGAAACCCCGTCTCTACTAAAAAATACAAAAAACTAGCCGGGAGAGGTGGCAGGCGCCTGTAGTCGCAGCTACTCGGGAGGCTGAGGCAGGAGAATGGCGTGAACCCGGGAGGCGGAGCTTGCAGTGAGCTGAGATCTGGCCACTGCACTCCAGCCTGGGCAACAGAGCGAGACTCCGTCTCAAAAAAAAAAAAAAAAAAAAAAA